>NC_056743.1:901209313-901416813 GCF_019279795.1 Protopterus annectens
TGTGTGTGTGTGTATGGGTCTACCTGACAACACCGACATGGTAAAGCATCAACAACGAAATTAACGACACCACAATACTGAAAGTTCAGAAACACGAAATGTCACATACCCGACAAATCACAATCCCGACACTCAACAAACAAAACAAATCCCCTGTCCAAAAAGCACACACACAACACAAGCACACCAAAAACCTTACAAACCTATACTGAACCTTACATACACAACTATCTATGCACTAACCTTAATCCAAACCCTAACCCTAAGGTCTGTCACTATCGCACACTCACCTAACCCGCACCCTAACCCTAACTCACTTAACCCGCCCCTATACTTAACATCTGTCACTATCGCACACTCACCTGACCTGCGCCCTAACCCTAACTCACTTAACCCGCCCCTAACCCTACAGACCGTCTCTATCACACATTTACCTTACCCACACCCTAACCCTAACGTCCATCCCTATCGCACACTTACCTTTACATGTCGGTGTTCTCAGCATTGGGATTCTCAGCTGTCGGTCTTCTCCGTTGTTGATCTTCCGGTGTCGGTGTTCTCGTCATTGGCGTTTCGAGATTTCGGCGTTTACAGGTAGACCCGTGTGTGTGTGTGTGTGTGTGTGTGTGTGTGGATATATATATATATATATATATATATATATATATATATACATACACACAGTATATATTTACATTACATATTTACAATATTTACAAATATTTAAAAACATCCACTTCATATACATATTACGATCACTTACCCCACCCTTTCTTCCAGAACCAAAATCATATTTTTTCCAAAATCTTTGCCAAATCCCATTTTCCGTTAAACTTAATTTTATATATTCTTTCAGTCCATATTGTCCATGAAATATAAAATATTATTCTGTCCATTTTCTTTATTGCTGCTTCTTTTTTTCCCATCACCATAAAAAAAAAATTCAATTATATCCATATTTAACTGTTCCACCTTTATAAAACCCTTAAATATGCTGCAATTACATATTTCATTCCATAATTGTTTGACTCTAACACGTTTAAAAAAACAAGTTCTGTTGTTTCATACTCTCCACATACATTACATATTCTATTTTGTTTACTTTTGTAAGGCATATTTGCCTTAACCTGTAAATTTCTTATGGATAACCTTCATAAAAAATCATTGCATTTATGATTTTTTTCATACCATTTAAATCTTATTCTTATTGCATTATTTTTTCCATTTACTAACTCTCTCCATGGATCAACAAAATAAAAAGTTTTCACAATATTCTGATACCATACCTTTCTCTCTATCCTATTTATTTTTAATTTCCATATTATAATTTTGTTTTGATATTCTTTTATCTCTTCATTTATGCTTTCTTTAAATCTTTTACCTGTTTCCATTTTCTTCCAAAAAATTGATACTTATATCTCATAACAACATTTATCAAACATTCCTCTTCCTTCATATAACATTTCAATGCCTTATACATATAATCCCAGTCCCACTAGATCTTTACTCATATAAAGTATTCATCTTTTGACAGGATTTAATCTGGACCCCCAAATTAATGAAAATAATATATTTATTAACACCTTTTCATGCATAGTTGGAATCACATATACATTTGCTATACATGCAGTCTTTCCTAGTATCATAGTATGTTCAGATAAGTTTTCTTTCTATATGAGAAATAAAATGACTTCCAAAAAGAAATCATATCTCTTATCTCTTTAAATAACCTTTTCCACTGTTCTTCTTTTTCTCTATATATATTTTATCCAAATGTAATACCTAAAACATTTAGTTTCCACATTAAATTCTATATCACTTATGCTTCCTATTAGACCAAATCTGTTATTCTTCTTTAATACATACACCAATTTCATTTAATGATAAATTTAGTTATTTGATAGCTTTACTCATATACTCATGCAGTGGTAGCATTGTTGCCTCACAGCAAGAGGCTCTCCCGTTCGATTCTCGGCTTGGGTTGGGAGTGCCTTCTGTGTGGAGTCTGCATGTCCTCCCCGCAGTCGAGTGGGCGTTCGAAAGACATGCATTGAATGGGCATGCCTTTGTTGTAGGTTAGGCGTCAGGCTGGCAACTCGACACCATAAAAACCAACTGCCAATCATTAACGTACCGGAGATTCGCTGTGGCGACCTAACCAGAAATAGCCAAAAAGACAAACAAACAAACTCATATACTCATTACTTGTAACTAATATAATATCATCTGCATAAGTATACATTACAGCCAACTGTAATTCATTTAATATTTTATAACCTACCATTTGTCAATTTATTAATTTTACTCACTATTATATTCATAAACTAATGAAAAATACTACTACTAGCCAGAGAACCTTGTCTAATACCTGAATGTATTTTCAGTTCCTCACTCATCCATCCATTTACATCAATTTTGACATAATTTCTGTCATATACTGATTTAAGAACATATATTATTTTCTTACTTTTACTATACAACTTCAATATTTTTCATAATGATTCATGTTGGATTCTAGCATATGCTTTACTTACATCTTCTATCATAATTTTTGCATCAACTTTTTTATTTACAATGTCATCCATTAATAATAACCGATAACAAATCTTGAGTTCCTTTTTCTTTCCTAACAAAAACAGTCCTCATATATGTTTTTCATTTTATTTGTTAGTATTTTAGTTAAAATACTCGTGAAAATCTTGTAATATGTGTTGTTCAAAGTTATTGGTCTCCAATTGTTTATATCATCCTTGTCCATGTTTTTCATATAAACTTTATAACTCCTGTGCATATTTCTTTATATTTAATACCTCTTTCCAACCATTCATTCATAATTTCTATAAATTTTGCTTTTTGCCAATACTCTAGTCCAGTATACATATGATATTCTATACCATCCAAACCTGTTGCAGTATTCATAAAAACCTCAGCTTTGGCCGGCTAAGAACTTGCTATATTCAACTGGACGTATAAGAGAATTTAAGTACCTTTATCTGCTCTTTTTTTTTCAAAAAAATACAGTATTTAAATTGATTTTAACTGTGTGGAAGGAATATTAGCTGAACTGGATGTTAGTCAGTGTTTGCTGAATGTTGTTATTTTCTAGTAATTACAGGTGTGGGGGTAGTCACATTCTTTGATTTCCTGTCCTTGCCTATTTAAGTGGTACAGTGTGAAATATTTTCTGCTTAAAAACCTCAGCTTTGGCCGGCTAAGAACTTGCTATATTCAACTGGACGTATAAGAGAATTTAAGTACCTTTATCTGCTCTTTTTTTTTCAAAAAAATACAGTATTGGAAGTTAGTCAGTGTTTGCTGAATTTTGTTATTTGCTAGTAATTACAGGTGTGGGGGTAGTCACATTCTTTGATTTCCTGTCCTTGCCTATTTAAGTGGTGCAGTGTGAAATATTTTCTGCTTAAAAACCACAGCTTTGGCCGGCTAAGAACTTGCTATATTCAACTGGACGTATAAGAGAATTTAAGTACCTTTATCTGCTCTTTTTTTTCAAAAAATACAGTATTTAAATTGATTTTAACTGTGTGGAAGGAATATTAGCTGAACTGGAAGTTAGTCAGTGTTTGCTGAATTTTGTTATTTGCTAGTAATTACAGGTGTGGGGGTAGTCACATTCTTTGATTTCCTGTCCTTGCCTATTTAAGTGGTACAGTGTGAAATATTTTCTGCTTAAAACCTCAGCTTTGGCCGGCTAAGAACTTGCTATATTCAACTGGACGTATAAGAGAATTTAAGTACCTTTATCTGCTCTTTTTTTTTTCAAAAAATACAGTATTTAAATTGATTTTAACTGTGTGGAAGGAATATTAGCTGAACTGGAAGTTAGTCAGTGTTTGCTGAATTTTGTTATTTGCTAGTAATTACAGGTGTGGGGTAGTCACATTCTTTGATTTCCTGTCCTTGCCTATTTAAATGGTACAGTGTGAAATATTTTCTGCTTAAAACCTCAGCTTTGGCCGGCTAAGAACTTGCTATATTCAACTGGACGTATAAGAGAATTTAAGTACCTTTATCTGCTCTTTTTTTTTTCAAAAAATACAGTATTTAAATTGATTTTAACTAAGTGGAAGGAATATTAACTGAACTGGAAGTTTTCACTCTGCTCTTCAGTTAGTCCCAGCCGCCCTCCCTGTTTTTGTTTTGGTGTTAATCTTAGTGGCCTTGCAACTGCCCGCCCCTGTTGTAAATTTGTGTTTGGATACTCCTTCTGGGCCCATCTCATTTGCTCACTCAACTGAGTGCAGTGAGATCATATTCTGATTTCAGGCACTCCTACTGTGTACAAAGAGAGCATCTGGGAAACAGAAAAAACAAAAAAAATGTAAGCTTGTTTCCTGCCTTTCCTGTTAAGTGGTATAGACTATTTGTAGGCTTCTGAGCCCCCAAGCCCTTCTGTGTTGGAGGGAAGCCTTCTAGCTTAGTTTTTTTTTTCTTATAACTAGCCAGTTTTCTAGTTTCAGCACTCAAATCTGTTTCTTTGATCTCAGCACTTGTTCAGAAAAAAAAAAAAAAAATTCATCTGCTTTTACTGTACTTGTGTTTCTACCTACTTTTTTTTACTTTTGCATCATCTTAAAAGTACTCAATTGTATTTATTACTGCTTGGTGTAACTCATTCTAAGCCTTTTGGTTTAAACACTTGGGCTTCGGACCAGTTGTTTTGCACTGAGAGGGTTTGTGGTCTGCACTGTAGTGGCAGAACAGGTAACTTACATCCTTCTAGGTTGGGAACTGCTGATTGAGGGCTCAGTGTCTGTTATTCTAAAAGTGTATTAATTCTGGTTTAAGCACTTGGGCTTTCAGGCCAGTTATTTTACATTAAGAGGGTTCATGGTCTGCACTCTTGTGGGAGGAGAGGCTGGACTCTGCCCTTCTGAGCTTGGAATTCCTGGTTGAAGGCTTATAGTGCATGCATATCTGAACTGCTTCTTACTGAAGTTGGTGCGCCTTGTTTGCTGTGGCATAGACTGGATTCAGGCGTGCTGGATCTAGCTTTGTTTGTGTAACTTGAGCACTAATCCAGGCATTCTCTAAAGTATTCAATTGTATTTATTACTGCTTGGTAGTAACTTGATTAAAGTGTAGCTATAATTCTAAGTCTTTTGGATTAAGCACTTGGGCTTCAGACCAGTTGTTTTACATTAGGAAGGTTTGTGGCATGCACTGTGGTGGCAGGACAGGTAGCTTTCATCCTTCTAAGTTGGGAACTGCTGATTGAGAGCCCAGTGTCTGTTATTCTTAAAGTGTATTAGTTCTGGTTTAAGCACTTGGGCTTCAGGCCAGTTATTTTACATTAAGAAGGTTTGTGGTCTGCACTCTTGTGGGAGAAGAGGCTGGACTCTGCCCTTCTGAGCTGGGAATTTCTGGTTAAAGGTTTATAGTGCCTGAATATTTGAACTGTATCTTACTGAAATTGGTACACCTTGTTTGCTGTAGCATAGACTAGATCCAGGCCTGCTGAATCTAGCTTTGTTTATATGCTTGTTGTTTGCTTGTTATTTCCCTGGAACACTATTTCCACCTAATACGCGGCTTCTCAGCGCTTCTGTGGATCACTAGTGATATCTGCATTGCTTACTGTACTTATTTGCTTGTTTCACTTGAAAGAAAGTTACTGTTTGTCGTTTTTGCATTTAAGTTACCTGTAACACATTGCACTTAAGTTACCTGGCACTTGCTCACTAAAGCAATTATATAAGTCAGCACTAAAAATTAAAAGTACTACACCCTCACTCCCCACTGGCCCTGGTTTTCAATTATTAAGGAATTCCCAATATTATTCTAGCATGTCCAAAGGTCAGTTGTCAATCTCCTCTCCAGTCCAGCTGGTGAATCTGGGAATCTTGAGGCAATGTTACAACTGCCTCATGTACGCAGACAACCCTCTCCTCCTCCCAACAAATTCCAACACGTGTGAGAGATGCAACCATATAGCCAAACTGGAGGCTAAGCTCTCTCAACTCAGTACTGGCATAACCAGTCAGGAGGAGAAGGAAACCACACTCACTACAATTCCAGTCTGACATAGACCTACCACGACAGCAAACCAATAATCACACAAAAACATACTCGGAGGCTCAAAATAAAGATCTGCTGAAGCAGCAGAGACCTCCAAAGCAGACACCCAAGCAGCCACTACCCCAAAACAAAACACGTGCAACACATATCTCACAAAGCCAGTGTGCCAAACAGTCACAGCCCTTAAGACTAAACAACACACCTGATACACTTGTAATAGGTGACTCTATCGTCAGGCACACTGACGTCCCACTCACCAGGCTGAACAAGGAAAGGGTCACGGTGAGCAGCCTGTTGGGCGCTAGGATCCGCCACATAACACAAGCACTCAGGTCACTCCAAGGCAAGTACAAATATGACTCAGTCATTGTCCATGCTGGTGTGAATGACCTGAGACATACCTCCCTGGACTACATGAAAAGAGACATAAAGGAGCTCTCTGAGCATGTAGCCCAGGCCGGTATGACCCTGACCTTGAGTAGCATCTTACCCTCACCAAGAATGATGCCACAATATGAAGACAAGATGATCAATTTCAAGAATTGGCTTAAGTACTGGTGTCATTCAAAGGGGATCCAATGCCTGTCAGCTTGGAATGATATGCTCGACAAGCCACGATGCTTCACTAGGGATGGCTTGCACCTGTCACCCCTGGGCTTTCGGATATTGGCAAAGGCTCTTGCTACCCCCATAGTGCCTTTTTAGGCAAGGCTCAAAAGACAAACCCACCTCCATAGGTATCACAAGGGATAAGAAACTAAGAGTAATGCTACTCAATGCCAGAAGTCTAAACCTCAAGATGCACGCACTCGAAACTCTCCTTAGCATGGAGAACATCGATATCTGTGCAGTAACAGAAACCTGGTTCAGGGCTCCCGAGAGCACCCCAACACTACCAGGTTATACCTCATACCATGCTTTTCGGCCCCAAAACTTGGACCAAACCACAAAAGGAGGGGGAGTATCGATATTCATCAAAGATACCCACACCTCCAGGTTGGTGGCAAAGCACGAAGCATCAGAGACTATCCATGTGCAACTAACAGTGGGTAAAACTGCCTTCCAGTTTATAGCCTGCTACAGACCACCCTCCCAAACCCAGGAACCCCACTCGGCCTTCCTGAGAACACTGGAAAATATGAAGGTCTCTCCAAACACCATTATATTGGGTGACTTCAACTACCCAAACATAGACTGGGAGCATTACTCTAGCTCCAACACCCTAGCCCAAAGGTTCCTAGAATTTATAAACTCAAATGCTATGAAACAACTTGTTACCACTCCCACAAGAGGGGAAAACATACTGGACCTGATCATCACCAACATGGGGACTCTATGCTCCAGACCAGAAGTGTATCCCTCACTGGTAAGATCAGACCATAAACTAATCTCACTGGATATTCACATCCCGACCCCATCACCTGCCCAGAAAACCACAGTGAAAAACTTCTCTAAAGCAAATTTCACACTCCTCAAAACTGAGATGGAATCCTTCAAAGCCCCCGGGCCTGTGGAAAATATGGCCCAGACTGCAGAATCCTTTATAAACGCATTCTATGAACACCTTCAGGAATGCATGGATCATGCGATCCCAAATAAAACCAAGACCCAATCCTCTAAAGGCAGACGTCCTGTCTGATGGACCCCAGCCATAAACAAACTATACAATAGAAGGAGGAAGCTACTAAATGATAGAGCAAAATCCCAAAAAGGGAAGGCATCACTGATCAGTATTAGCAAAAAACTATGGGCACACATAAAATTGTCTAAGGCCAGCTTCGAGAGAAAAATTGCACAGGACACTAAGGATAATCACAAGGCTTTCTTTAGTTATGTTAGGAACCTGGGTGGTAATTCCCAGATAAGCTCAGAATTAGTCCAAAATGACAAAAAATACACCGAACCCACAGACATTGCCAACATCCTAGCTGACAAGTTCAGCGCAAACTTCTCCGAGCCTGCCCACCAAAAGGGCAAATATCTATCCCAGCAGAGTGCTGCTGCCCTGACAGCTCAGATACTCAGGTAAGAGCCGCCCTCTCCAAAGCAAAAAACACAGCATCAATGGGACCAGATGGTGTCCCGGCTGCGCCCTACATGAACTCCAAGAAGAGCTAAACCCAAACATAAAACTACTGTTCAATCTCAGCCTTACTACAGGATATGTGCCCAAAGAGTGGCGTACAGCAACAGTGGTCCCTCTCCATAAAGGTGGTGCCTCAACGGATCCTGGAAACTATCGCCCCATAAGCCTGACTAGCTTGGTCTGCAAAGCTATGGAAAGGATCATCATGGACCTCATAAATAAAGATATTGGGGACCTACAAACACTGGATCCTACCCAGTTCGGCTTTGTTAAGGGCAGATCCTGCCTCTTAAACCTGGTTGATTTCCTTGAAACAGTCACCAAGGCCATTGACGAGGGGAAGGTGGTCCACACAGCCTACCTGGACCTTGCAAAAGCCTTTGATACAATACCCCACTCGGGCATTATAGATAAGCTCACCAGCTTAAATATAAACCCCTATGTCACTAGATGGATTGCAAACTGGCTCAAGGACAGAACCCACATGGTTAGAATTGCTGGAGCCATGTCAGACTCCAAACCAGTTACAAGTGGTGTCCCACAAGTCTCAGTCCTGGGACCTCTCTTGTTCGGTATATATTTCGCGGAGGTACAGGCCAACACGGAAGGACTGTGGCTGACCAAGTTCACAGATGACTGCAAACTGGGCGCCATAATCGACTCTCCAGTCGACACAAGCATCCTCCAAAAGGGCCTCATAGAAACAGACAACTGGTACCAGAGCCATGGCCTCAAGCTAAATGCCAAAAAGTGTATAGTCATCCCCTTTGGCAAAAACAAAGTGCCCACAAATTACCACATAGGTGGTAATCCATTAAGTACAGAAGAAGTAATTAAGGACCTGGGGACCCAAGTTGATAGCAATCTCTCATTTGACAACCACGTGGCCAAAGTGGTTAGAAAAACATTTTATATAGCCCACCTAATCATGAAGGGATTCACATCTAGATCAGGGGACGCCATCGTGCCTCTTTACTCATCCCTCATCAGGCCCATAATTGAGTACAATGCCCCTTTTGGGATGTACCTTACCAGACACCTGCAGCAACTGGAAAGACCCCAAAAGTACCTCACCAAGAGGATCAAAGGGCTCAAACAGATGCCATATGCTGCCCGGTTAAAGAAACTCCAGCTCTACTCAGTGGCATACCGCCTGTTCAGAGGCGAACTGTGCCTGATGAATAAAGCCATGTCCAACCCGGAATTAATGGACATGCTGCACCCCAGAAAATCCAAATCCCATCGAGCTACGCTCGAGAGACTTGAACCTCAGCACTGAAATAAATAGGACATGCTGGAGGGACAGATTCATAACCCAGAGGCTCCCTTCACTCTGGAATAAAATCCCAGTCCAGGTTAGGCAGAGTCCCTCATTGACTCTCTTCAAGAGGAATCTTGATGAGTGGATGGGAGATCGTAGGTTTACCCCGGGTATCACTTCTGTGTCACTGTTAGACAGAGGCACAGTATACTAACCTCGAAAAAGGGCATAGCAAAATAAATTTAAAATGGGTGGCGAAAGCCAAACACATTCTGGCTAGGCTTATAAATGCCCTAGGGCAGATAGCCTAGTATGAACCTATGAACCTATGAACCTATGAACTTTATTTAATTCATTAATAGTTATACTTTCCTCCAAATATTCATTATCTTCCATAATTAGCTTACTTGTTTCGTATTTCTTCTAGTCTGTTTCTTTCTTATCAAACAGTTCTACAACATACTCCTTAATAATTTCATTTATACCTCTTTGTGTTTTCATGTGCCTTTCTTCCTTATATGTTAGTTCCCTTATTATATTTTTTTCTTCTTTTACTAACTTATTTAGATATGGTGCAACATCTTCCTTTTTTCCTTGCATACAACATGTTTGTTTATATAACCTCTTATTAATTTTGTGTTGATTCTTTTCATATATTTCTCTTTCGTTTTTTGTAAAATCTCTCTCTTTTTTAAATATATTACTGAATATATATTGTCTTAATTTCTTATACATATTCTTTTTCTTTTTCCTCTTGTGTTCAATACATTCTAAAAAACATTTTTACATTTTTCTTTAAAGCTAAATCACCATGTTGTCCAGTTTTCATAAAAATCTCTCATCCCTATGTGATTTTCCCATAATGCATATATTATTGTTCTGTCATCCTTCTATAATTCTTTCTCTTTTAACCTTTTAATTCCTTTTCCTGTTTCTATATATCCTTCCTTTTTTGTACTGTTATCTATATTTCCAAATGATCTGAAAATCATGTATTTTTGACTCCTTACTGCACAATTTGTAATCTTTCAGAAATAAAGAAGTAATCAGTTTCAGTTGTAATCTCATTTCTATGTCCTATGACTATTCTCCCATATGTTTAGTTTTCCACATTCCATAATTTTGTTAACTATTTTAACATCATATTCTTTCTTCTTATTTATTCTTAAATTACAATTGAAGTCTTCTCCTAATATTATATCCATATTAACACATACATAATCTAATATCTTTTTAAATATATATTTTCTTTCTTTTTTGTTACATAAGCATATACAGATATTATTCTAAAATATTTTTCCATCTTACATCTATCATAGTAATGTGCCCTATTTCTACTACTGTTACATCTAATGCTTTTATATTTGTTTGACATAAAATACATATACCAGAACACATTTCTTTACCTAAGTTCCAGTTAATTGATCCATTCCACATTTTCCTTTCTGTAATCTTTATTCATCTGTTAATAACCTAATATCTTCTAAAATAACAACATGAGCATCTAACACTGCACGCCATTCTAATATACCTATTCTCCTCTTGATATTTTTCATACTATTAACATTTAATAGCAAATAATTTCACTTTTTCCTAGAAGAAATGTAAAATAGAAATATAGATGAAAGAAACAGGATCTTATCCTTCACCTTTCTTGTTCTCTTTAATTGTCATGCAACCCTACTTCCTATTGTATTCTTCCTTCCTTTTACTATCGACCAACTAATAGTCTTCTTTACTTGTCTCATTATTTTCTTTACTTCTTTTAATTATTTCTTTAACCTTACTTTCTAAAACTTCATCTGTCTCATTCTGATCTATTTCATCCTTCTTTACATTATTGGCTTGATCCACATTTTGTGTTTCTTCCATTTCAAGTTGGGGTCTATATTAGAACATCGAAGTTTCAAAACTTCGAATGTTCTAATATCGAACCCTATTCAGCGAAAGCTGAAAATATCAAAGCAACAGAAAACCGATTTTTTTCCTAGGGAAAGAATTTGGTTGTCCGTTTTTGTTGCTTCAGTATTTTCAGCGCTGTGGTGGAAAGTTACAGGTCGGGTTCAGGTAAATGTGAGATTGAGTGCGGGTTAGATATGTGTGCGATTGTGTGGACATGAGGGTTTGGGCAGGTTAGGTGAGTTAGGGTTAGGGTGTGGGTTAGGTATGTGTGCGATTGTGTGGACATGAGGGTTAGGGCGGGTTAGGTAGGTTAGGGTTAGAGTGCGGGTCAGGTAAGTGTGCGATAGTGACGGACCTTAGGGTTAGGGTTTGGGTTAAGGTAAGTGGATAGTTAGTGGTGTGTGTGTAGTTTAGTGTAGGGTTAGGTGTAAGATTTTAGGTGTATGCGTGTGGGTTGCTGTTTGTTTGGTGTGCTTGTGTTGTGTGTATGTGTTTTGGAGCAGCAAATTTTTTCCCTAGGAAAAAATTCACTGTTCTCTATGTTCGATGTTTTCAGCTTTCGCTGAAAAAGGTTCGATATTAGAACATTCGAAGTTTTGAAACTTCGATGTTCTAATACAGACCGTCAAGTTGTACTTAATATTAATCACATTCTAACCAAACATGTCCAGTATTACTACACTTCTTACAATTTAAGCCACATTTTTTTGCATCATGTCCTGTTCTTCTACATATATAACATTTCTTTTTATTACATTGTCCTATTATGTGATCATCCTTTCCACAAAAGAAACAAGTTTTGGGTTGCCCCTATATCTTACAAAACCTCTATTACCATTCACATTTATAACACTTGTTATTTGCTTTATATTATTATTTTCCATATTCAATATAACTCCACATTCCCATCCCCCATTCCAAAGTCCCCCTTCATCATAAACTTTTGTACTGTCCATTATTTATTTACACATAGACAATAAATACTTTTTTTTCCATATACTGAACATTTTTGAATGAGTCACAAAAAGTTTTTTTGTTAATATGAATAAAGGCTCTTACCTCCTTTGAAGTAACACCTAAAGGTGCAATCAAGGAGTCCCAGACCTCATACCTGTCTAAGCCTTGTTCCTTTTTGTTGCTTATACGAACTGTATACCTCTGTTTTACTTCCGTTATTTCTTCTTTTCTTCCTTCCCCTTCTTTCACGGTTTGTGCATATGTTCTAACTTCCAGATCATCTTCCTTCTCTGATTCTTTGATTGTCTCCATAATGTCATGCCAAGATGCTGCCACATCACCTCCTGGTTCACTTTGATTAACCATCTGCTCCAAATAATCATCCTGCAACCCTCCTGGAGGGTTGAAATAATGCATCTCTTTTGACTTATTGAATCTTTCTCAAACAACCTCTGCTGAAAAATTTCCTCCGAGTTGATCTGCATTATCTCTACTACATTACTTTGCTATGACACCTACTTCCCCTCCAGTACAAAACAAATTCTCCATTCATTGCTCATTAACATCTAATTTTGGTAGTAATTCCACATTTTAACAGTTTTCACCATTTCTCATTGCAAATTCTCCATATCTCCTCCAGTCTCTCTGGGCCGCCTTCACCTCTGGAACAGAAACTGGAGAAATGGAAGGGTTACATGCCAAATCTTCCCCCACCCTACAAGTAGGGGAAGTTCCCTGAAGCCCTGGCCAAATTTCTCATGGTGACATAAATACAACCTCAAGTCTCCCCTGAAATAGGCCACTAGCCTAGTGAGACTAATCTAGTCAACAAAGGGTAAATAAATAAAATAAATAGTCCTTAAAAAACAGATCTTCTTTCCTGTATACCTTTGCTAGAAGTGAAAGTTGTTAGCTTTGGTCATACAACAATGTTTAGCAACTGTCACTTTAATGAACTAGGGTTACCACCTATTCAAATGCCCAGAGTAGGACATTTTTACATAAATGTGAGGTTTTGCAAAACAAACCATAATGACATCCAGTGCAGAAGATTGGCTTTCACTTTTTTGTGAAAAAAAAGAAAAGAAAAGCTCACCCTTGCAGGATTTGAGTTGTTTCTGTTGCTTCACATGATATTACAATTTTCAGATAGAAAATAATTGTTTTATTCCTCTATTAAAGGAAAGTTAGAAAATATATTTGTTCTAAAATCTCATGACTCATATCTGTACATGTAAGGGCTGCCTGCGTAATGAGGGGCAGGTGGTAACCCTAGAAAAATGAGTAAGGAAAATAATTGCCTGAGGTTTTTGATACTGTACTTAATTCTCTGGTCAAAAATTGTTTATTTGTTTATTTATTGTTATAGTATAGCTCAACTCTCTTCATAGAAAGAGTTCTCAAACATCCAAAATGTTGGTAAAAGAGCTTCATTTCAGTTGCTTATAGCACTTTACAGAGATCAGCAGGACATGATGCCATTTATAAAATTGTGAGTGGTAACAAACAATGAAAATTACAGAATCTGTCATCTAACGCATGTCATGGTGGGGTGGGTGAGATAAATTATTTTATGAAAAAAAAGAAAATTTCAACAGCGAAAAATATTAAGACATTCATGATCTGTGGTGGAGAAATAGAGTGGAAAGAAAAAGCTGACTGGTCCTGCAGAGTATCTGGGGAACTAAACAAAATCTGTGTGATATTACTAGGAGAAATTAACTGCACTGGAGGGTGAAGGGTTCCTTTAATGATGAAATCACAACATTAACAGTGACTGTTACATGAACTACCAGTTAGTGTTATTGGAATAAAGAACTACCTCCCTGCAAAATGTCCATTTATCACCTGCCTATGTATTTATTTATTTAGTTATTTGTCTTTGGTGACTGTGAAGGACCAACTAGGCAAAAATCTATTTTCAGCAAAGGCCCAGGGAGAAAAGTACTACACATTCTTATGGGCCACAGATTAAAAGGTAAACATTTGTAACTCTACTTTTTGTTAGTATCTAAAAAACTAAAATCAGTTTCAATACAGACTGAAACAGAACTGGTCAGTCATGCTAGATATTTTATTATGAGAAATATTTAGACCTCATTCTGACTGGAAGGAAGAAGAAAAGGTCATCTAGCTGCTGAGATATAGAGGGATAAAACTTCAGGCAACACTAGTCCACTTAGCAGCTCCGGTCATTGAATGGGTCAGGTAAGGAGAATGGGAGAGTAGCTGAAGGAAAGTGTTGAGCCTGCTACAACACTGATCTCAGCTGGAAGACTGAGCTGCAGCTATGGGGAGAGCAGTGCATGTAAATGTCATGCCTTGAAGCACACCCAGAGCTAGCAAAGGTCTGCCTTACAGGTGTCAGCCATGCTGCAGCAATACATATGCTTCCAGCCACCAAAGGCAGAGAAAAGGCCTAGGAGGATGTCCACCTGAGTGGCAGTCTGGCCTGCTCCCATCTATCTGACCTTCACCTCCAGGAAATGACTAAATATGCTAACAAGACTCTTTTCCTGGTCTGGGAAGGAATTGGCCGTAGATCTCTTGCCCAGACAGGGGAATGAATGGGCTTGTCTCTCAACTTCGAGAAACAAATGAGCCTAAAGAATGAGGTGGAGAGTCACTGAGGCCAACTAGCCTGGTGAAAAAAAGGAAAGCAATAAGGCAAAAATGTAATTGCATTCCGTGAAGAACAACCAGAAGCAAAAGAGCAGCCAAGAATGATTGTTATTCATACTACAGGCTGCAAAGTGCTAAAAAAGCAGGAGACACTTACTGAAAATGAACATGTGTTAATGTAACAATGTGGGATAAAGAAGCTTTGCCACAGGCACTTCTACAGGTGCTGAAGCATCTAAAGAAGCATCATGACTGCTGTCCTAAATGGTATCCCAGACACCTTTGCTGTGTTAATGTAACAATGTGGGATAAAGAAGCTTTGCCACAGGCACTTCTACAGGTGCTGAAGCATCTAAAGAAGTGTCATGACTGCTGTCCTAAATGGTATCCCAGACACCTTTGCTGTGTTAATGTAACAATGTTGGATAAAGAAGCTTTGCCACAGGCACTTCTACAGGTGCTGAAGCATCTAAAGAAGTGTCATGACTGCTATCCTAAATGGTATCCCAGACACCTTTGCTGAGGTGGTTGTTAGGCCAGAACCATCCACTTGTACTGACAAAGCAGGATAATGAAGACAAAATCCCAGTATTTATCATCATGCATTAAGATCACAGCAGTTTTGTCTCAAAGCTTTTCAAGATTTCTAAGACTGGTTAAAATGCAGGCTAGTTGCACTGATATTTCATTAAATGAAATTGAAAAAATGAAATGAAACAAAAAAATGGGCTGCTGATAAAAATGTTGACACTTGTTAAAACATAACGTAATGTTGCTAAAGAAAAAAAAAGCATGTCCTGAAGCAATTCATATAAAAGATTGTTTTTTCCTTCAAAACTTAATAATGTTGTATTTTGCGTGTGTATATGTGCATGAACGTGCATGCATGCACATGCATTAGTGTAGATAGAAGGGTACATTTCTATGTTTCTGGAAATGATGACATACATATATATATATATATATATACATATATATATATATATATATATATATATATATATATATATAAAACATATATATGCACCTCTTTAAATATTTGACATTTTATTTTGTTCACAGTCCCATATATATGCCACATGGTTGGTTTCTTGTACACTATTGTGCTGTCTGAAACTAAATCAGATTGAGCTGTAAGTATTACATCGTATGTCTCATCTTCTTATTGCATATGTTTGATTATACAATGACGGATCCTCGCCCCCATGATCAAACTACAACAACAGTGGGTAAGTCCTGCTATACTCACACCCACTCATGGGTACTGTTTAAATACCTTATGTTACAACTGAGTCAAAGGCCTTCACATTGATATAGCTTTGCTGCTACAGGAAGAAGAGAAGCTGAATTATCTATCAATACAATCGATGGCATAGGAAATTGTCAGATTGCAAGACCCACATCACTTCTAAAACACAGTGGGATAAAGCTCTAACTGTAGCCCAGCCAATGGGTTCACTTAGTGGCTTTGGCCTTGAAAGAGATTTCTGGAGAGGGATGGGAATGAGAGAGAGAGAGAGAAACACCAAAGTTAGCTCACCCACCCTTCGAGGAGGTAGGCACTGTTTGCTTCTGTGTGACTGCATCTGGGAAGACAAAGCAGAGTAGCAGCAATGGAATGGCTGGCTGATGATTGGTGCAGAGGCCTACCAAACAGTACATAGCATTCTAATAGGCTGTTCAGTATATGTGGAACCAAATACATGTCTAATGATTGGTGCATAGCCCTATCAAACAGTACATAGAACTCTAATTGGCTGCTCGGTGTATGTGGAACCAAATACACATCTAATCCCAGTATAGCACAGAGAAGAGAGATGTCTTAGGGAAGAAAACACCTAACCTGATGGATGGTAGCACTTCTAATGGTAGGTTCTTACCCCCATTTTTAGCTATTTAAATGGGGATTTTATGAAGGCAAATCCCCACTTGAGAAATAGGAATTCCCAATAGGGCCTAGATGGATGTGCCAGTTGGCAGCACAGGGAAACGGGTCTATATCAGATCATCAAAACAGCTTATTATTGAATGATGTAACATCAAACTGCAAAACCCGAAGCCTAACTATATCAAAACCTCAAAACAGTGAATTTTGTTTCCCAGGGAAAAAATTTGCTGTTCTGAGAAACACACACACACCACAAGCACACTAAAAAGCAGCAATCGACACACATACATTTAAAAGTTACATCTAACCCTACACTACACTGCACATACACTACTATCTATCCACTTACCTTAACCCAGACCCTAACCCTAAGGTCCATCACTATTGCACACTCACCTCACCCTAACCCTAACTCACTTAACCCACCTCTAACCCCAAATTCTCACTATCGCACATTCACCTCACCCGTGCCCTAACCCTAACTCACTTAACCCACCCCTAACCCCAAATTCTGTCACAATCGCACACTTACCTGACCTGCGCCCTAACCCTAACTCACCTAACCTGAACGTCTGCACAATCACACAGTTACCTTAACCCAACCCATAACTTTCCACCGCATCGCTGAAAACAGTAAAGCCACAACAACGGCCAACCAAATTCTTTCACTAGGAAAGAATTTGGTTTTGTGCAGCTTCACTGTTTTCAGCATTCACAATATTGGGTGCGATATTAGATCATTCAAAATTCTACTGTTTGAATGATCTAATATAGACCCCAGGGAAACTACTCCTACTTTATTAAGCTTTTTGCTGCACGTTCTTAAACGGTCATGATTTAAAAACTTGGGTTCCAAATTAGTTATCTTACATTAGCAAGGTTTGTGATCTACACTCTTGAGGTAGGAAAGGTAGCTTATTCCCTTTTGAGTTGGGAATTGCTGGTTGAGGGCTTATTGTGTTGGTTATTCTGAGTGTCTTTGTTCTGGTTTAAGTACTTAGGCTCAGAACCAGTTATCTTACATTAGGAAGGTTTGTGGTCTACACTCTTGTGGCAGGAGAGGATAGCCTACACCTTTCTGAGCTGGGAATTGCTGATGTAAGTTTTATTGTGCCTTTATTTGATTGACTAGAAGACTAGCTTGTTTAAAATTTGAATCTCTGTGCCTGACACATTTGGTAATGTTTGGTGAACACCCTACTTAAGAAGAAGAGTGTTGCTGGTTTCTGCTAAACTTTGCAAAATATAAGACTTACATTACCATATCCACTGCTTTACCACTTGCTTTTTGCTGTATTAAGTGTGTGTGTTTCTATGTAGAATATCTACACATTTTAACCTTTTTTAAAGTCTTTAGTTAGAACTGCCTTGGTTACACTTTAGTAAGAGTAGAAGGGACCCGGGTCATTTTCTGGCCTGGGTCTGTGTAAAGGAAAGAAGAGTGTACTGCTTTCAACTGGCCACAGGGTGCTGTTTGCGTTTTTGTATCAAATCTCATCTGTTATATAAGCATTGTAGTTGTACAACACTTGGCTTATAACCTACGTGTAAGCTAAGACTTGCATTACCATATCCATTGTTTCAGCACTTGTTTTTTGCATTGTTTTGTCACAACTGCATTAATTGTTTCTGTGTTGAATATCTCAACTTTCTGACCTTTTTTACAGCCTTTAGTTAGAACTGATGCTCTCGGTGCAGTAGCACCAGTAGACAATATCTCACAGAGTAATTCCCCCTTGTAATCTGTGTAAATGCTGATCTTGCACAGCACAAGCTTCCCTTAAAATACCCATAGTGTCTAGAGATATTTTTTCACTGCTAGAGCATTTAATTTGCACAGAGCTTATTGTTGCTGATCAAGTTCCTTGTGTTTCCCTCATTCCTCCCTAGTAGATCAGTGACCATGGATATGCACTTCCTGACTCTCTCTGTGGCCAGTCTGGTGGAGATGGGTGTTCTGAGGCGTTGTATCACTTGCCTCATGTACACTGACAACCCACTTATTCTTAATAAAACAGATAAAGTATGCGAGAGGTGTAAATACATTTTAACACTGGAGGCAAAACTCTCCCATACAACCAAAACTAATCTTATAGAGGTTGTCAGGAACACTTACATCACGCCTACTGCACAGGGTAAAGACTCCACACATAAAACTACTTATGCTGAGGCACTTACAGGTAACCTTCCTAAAACACTAAGATCTCCTGCACAGTACAATCAAAGAAAGGGTCCTCAGCCATCATGTAAACGCTCCATTAAAACACTACCCACAGTTACACATAGTAACACTGTATCCATTGCCTCTACTGCTAAGCCCTTAAGGCGAACCAGCATACAACTAAATTTCATGGTGACTGAGGATTCTATAGTGAGGAAAACTAATGTCCCCCTCACCAGACTGAGTAAGCAGAGAGTCACGGTTAGCAGTCTTTCTGGGGCCAGGATTCATCAAGTCACACAGGCACTCAGGACATTGAACCACAGGTACCAGTATGACTTTGTCATAGTCCATGTGGGTGTTAATAATCTGAGACATACCTCCCTTGACTGTATGAAATGAGACATGATCAAGCTCACTAAATCTGGGTCTCATGCAGGTATGAGCCTAGCACTGAGCAGCACACTACCTTTTCCAAGGATGATGCCACATTACTAACAGAAAATTATTGATTTTAACAGTTGTTTTAGCTTCTTTACAGTATCTGACACCCTGGAAGGACATGGATGACAGACCATGCTACTTAAACAAAGATGGTCTGCACTTACCCCTCTAGGCTTTTGGATATTGGCAAAGACCTTTTCAACCCCCATAGTGCCTTTTTTAGGTGGTACTTCTCCATGTTAGAAGCCTTAGCAAGAAACTGAACTTCCTGCAAGCCTTCCTCTCCCTGGAGAGTGTAGACATCTGTGTAGTAACTGAGACATGGTTTAAAGTCATGGAGAGTACCCCAGCAGTGCAAGGTTATACTGCATTTCATACATTTAGACCAGCTATTGCACAGGAGAGATCTAAAGATGAAGGAATCTCAGTCTATATAAAAACAATCTCACATCCAGACTAGTTAAAGTGTACGACCCACTGGAACTCATACATGTGCAACTCACCATAAACAGTGGTTTGTACCATATCCTTGCAACCTATAGGTCCTCCTGCATGTCCCAGGAAACCTATACTACCTACCTCACTGTACTAGAGTCCATCACCATTCAACTCAATACGACCTTCATGGGAGATCTCAACTGCCAGTCTATAGATTGGGAATCCTACACCATTTCTAATGCACAAGTTCAGCAATTCCTAAACTTTGTTATCATCATCATCCTGGAACAACTGTTCCATTCTCCTACCAAGGGTAAAAACATCCTTGACCTTGTACTCACAAACATGAGAGAGCGATGTTCCTCACCCAATATAATGTCTTTACTAGTCAGATCTGACCATAAAGTAGTATTACTTAAAATAAAAATTAAATCCAGGCACTCAGCAAAACCAAAAACCTTTGGAAACTATTACAAAGCTAACTTTTGTCTACTACATGACTCCTTGGCAGAATTTCAAACACCCCCAAACCCAGTAATACCCCTAAGAGCTGACCCAGTGGTTGTGGATCTGGGTACACCATAGCATATGCTGAGCTATTTACAAAATCCCTGTACAAGCATATTGATAGCTGTATAGAGTGAGCTGTGCCCACTTGTATTAAGAATAAGACAAACTCAAAAGACAAGCCACCATGGTGGAATTATAGCAATCAGTTATACAACAAAATAAATAAATCTTGGCCAAACATAACAGGAACAAAGCCCAAAATACTAAAACCTGACTGATCTAGAGAGTCACTTTCTAAGGCCAAAAATACTGCATCAATGGGCCCCAATAACATCCTAGGATCCATACTAAATAACATGAAACATGGCCTCTCTGATCCACTTGATTCACTTTTCAGCTAGAACCTACAGTCAGGTTTTGTGCCTAAGGAATAGAAGATGGCTACAATCATTCCCCTGCACAAAACAGGTCCAACCACTGATATGGGTAACTACAGGCCCATAAATCTGACCAGCCTCATATATAAGGTCATGGAAAGAATCATCATGAATATGATAAATGAGGGCATAGATAACCTGCAAATGCTGGACCCATCAAAGTCTGGCTTTGTTAAAGGAAGGTCATGCCTATTAAATCTGGTGGACCTCTTTGAGCAAAGCAATGGATGAGGGCAAGCCTCTGCACACAGCTTATCTCAACCTGGCCAAGGCATTTGATAGGTATAAACCTTCTTATCACCAAATAGATAGCCAGCTGGTTCACTGATAGGACACAGGAGGTCAAAATAGGTGAGGCCACCTACACACAGAGGCCGGTCACTAGCAGAATCCCCCCAGGGCTTAGTACTTGTCACACTCCTTTTTGGTATCTATTTCTCTGAAGTGAAAGCAAATGCTGGTTTATGGCTGAAAAAGTTTGCAGATGATTGCAAGCTGAGGGTTGTCATTGACTCCCCTTCAGACATTAGCATTCTGCAAGAAGGCTTATCTCTGACTAACAAACGGTGCCAAAACCATGATCTTAAACTCAATAATAAGAAATACATAATTGTACCCTTTGGGAAGTCAACCTTCCTGGTTAATTACTACATTGATAATACCCCTAAGAGCTGACCCAGTGGTTGTGGATTTGGGTACGCACATAGACAGTAACCTTATCTTCGACCACCATGTGGCCACAGTGGTGAGGAAATCCTTTTATGTTGCTCAGCTTATAAATAAGGGCATGGCATCCAGGTCCAAAGAAGTCATTATCCCACTGTACTCTACCCTTAATAGACCACAGAGGATAATGTTCCATTTAGTATGTACCATACCAGCCATATGTAGCAATAAGAGCAATATCAGAGGTTCCTTACAAAAAGAATACAAGGTGTAACAAACCTGCCTTATGCAGAGCACCTTAAGGCCTTTTCCCTCTACTCAATCTCCTATAGATTGCTGAGGACTGATCTAGGCCTGGCTTAAAAGCCATCCTCAAACCCCACAGTTATGAATTTCTTGCATATTCGGTAAGTCAAATGGTACTAAAAATACAAGGTCTAGGGACCTGAATTTTTTTCTGTGACTTAAACAGAACATGCTGGAAAGACAGATGTGTGTCCCAGAGAATGTCCCTCCTATGGAACAGGCATCCCATCCATGTGAAGCTGAGTTCATGTCTTACACCAGGCCTGACACCCATGTCCCTTATGGACAGAGGTAGCTTATAAATGCCTGGTTCTCAATGTCCTATTTAAATACAGGATCTCATTATTCTTTCCGGGAAAAAAATGGATAGGCTTATAAAGGCCCCTGGGTCATTAGCTTAGTAACAATCTATGAATCTGTGATGAGTTGGTCATCAGGGAATGGGTGGCTAAGGTATTTAAAGTTACACAAAAAATAATTCTGGATTTCAAATGCAAATAATCATATTAAGTCCGATATTCAAATTTCATTCATTAAAGAAATCAATTTTCAAGCAGTATTGTGCAATGTGCAAATATGTAATGTCGTCACGTCTTCAATCAAAAGGTCTTAAACAATTGGTTAAAATGGATCTTTACTAGGTAAAAATAGGACTACGTGCATTTTTTAAAAAGAAATAAGGCAACCTGGGCTGAGAATACTTCAAAATGCTAGCAACGATATATTGGATGCCATGGTGAAAAAAGAACAGCTGAATCCTAAAACTCTGAAATTTCTCATTTAGAGTTCTTACTGAAAAAATACTTCAATGTTGCTGTTACAGATGCTGTTAGATGAAGAGAGTCAACAATGTGAGTGCATGATATTAACCCAGTTAAGATATTACATGCAGCAAGAATTAAAGTTGGGAATAGCCTAGGAAAAAACACACTTCTGACTAATGTTGCTTATAAAGTTATAGTTTTATGAATCTAATCTTAACAAAATAAATTCCTGCAACTGTGTACATTTTAGTAAGGTACTAGACCACACTGCCAAAAATTCAGGTACATTTTATTAGGATACTAAACCACAGTGCCAAAAATTCAGTGTTGTATTAAAAAGTTATTTGTCTTTTCGGCTTTTCCCGTTTAGGGGTCACCACAGCGGAACTCCGGTCCGCTAATGATTGGCAGTAGATTTTAATGGTGCCGAGTTGCCAGCCCAATGCCCAACTTTCAGCGAAGGCACACCCATTCACGCATGTCTTTTGAACGTCACTCGACTGCGGGGAGTACATGCAGTCTCCACACAGAAGGCACTCCAGCCAAGAATCGAACAGGAGAACCTCTTGCTGTGAGGCAACAACAAAAGTCTATTTCCTAAATCAGCAGTCTACGTAACTTCTTTAGGAAGTCTCATTTTGCTGTGTATTTTATTACACTACTAGCCTGGTGTTGTAAGATAAAAGACATCTGCTTCTTGAAAGTTCACTGGAGTTGGGAGTTCAGGATGCTTTTTGTTGACTGAGTGATTTTCAGTTTATAGTGGCAATCCCTTTGCCTGCAGGAGCAACAACAAAAAAACGTATTTATCTTTTCTTCTTCTTTCTGAAGAGCAGATTCAGGCCCGCATTGTATTTTCCATTAATTTAAGAACTGCTATGCAGAGGAAAATTTTAATGTTATAAAAGGTACTCCGAAAACAAGAGGATGTTGTCAAGACGTCAGCTTGTGAAAAAGTTGTTACAAAGCAAAAGAATGCATAATGTTTAACCTTTTCTGTTTGGGTTATGCAGGGCTGGCTGGCAGTCAAGTAGGAGTCTCCTGGCTTTATATACTCTTAAAGGGAAGCTACCTCTATTAATACATGCAGTTTATTAAGAACAGGCTAGTACATGTGCAATAACTAAAATTAGGCATACCTTGAATCTTGCTATCTCATTTCAGCTTATGTAGGAAAAGTTGTTTTATTTTATTTTTCTTTCTATACTTATAAGAAAAATAATAAGTACTTGTTTTCAGTAAGAATGATACATGTATAGAAGGCCAGACAGATATAAGAAAAGTGTGTATTTTTTTAGCAAAACCATGAATGTAATTCACCTTACAAAGGCAAAAAAGCAGAGTTCCAAGTCTAGAGATAGGGGCATCGCAAATTTACACCTCCTCTATTGTTTATCCAGGTTCAAATAACAGCCCAAACAACCACCGAATCTGGCATAGAAGGATGGACCTACCTGTCCTAGGGATAGATGGTGGAGAAGGTTGCAGACACTGTAAAAGGCTTTGGTATTATCTTGCTGAAGACCAAGATCATATTTGGGACAACAGCTTGAAGAATTAAAGTACTACCCCACTGGTCAATACCCTCAGCTGCTGGCTGTTTTTTTGAAACTCACCAGTCCTTCAAATGTATAGGAATACAACTCATTTTCAGTCCATAATTCTCCTTTCAAATAGAAAGAGTTAAGGAAAACTTCACTTAAAGATCAGAGGTTGCTATGAAGTCTCCAGTGTCAATGCGTGTGAAGTCGATATAGTACCAGGTGAGGGAAAGCTTATCCCATCATTGAGTACAAATTTCCTTTAGTTAAGTCCAAACTTCAAACCTCTCGAACAAAGTTAGCAGATTTATAGTGAGCTCCCAGAAGACTGAATACTATTATAACACTTTATAAATCGTAGGTTTTATCCTACTCAATCTGTTTTCATGCTTCCTTTTCCTATTCACAGGTCAACAAAACTCTCATCCTTGGCCACTATTCTCATACAGAAACTATCAATATGCCCATTGGTCATTACCCTGCATTGTTCTACCTTTGGCACCCACACATTTCACATCCCACAGCATACTGTCACAATGGGTGTATAGCCTTTGCTATGAAACATCCAGAAAAAATGTGATTAATCACACATCATAAAAAATCAAACCGACATGACTGATACCCTCTGAGGAAATACCAGGTGACTGACGGATGGTGCCTAGTGAGAGATCCTAAGAAAGAATCACTATAATTTTGCTGAAGAAATGCATCCTGAATACTGGATTGTGACTGGTTCATAAAATGGGTAGTGTGGCATTCTGTTCTTCAGTGTAACCATGAAAACACAATACTCTCTCACAGCTCATTAATATTAATTACATTCCCTGTACTAAATTTCTGACTGGTTCATGTTCCTGCTATGTCAATTACTGATTGGAATCATTTATTTCTATGTATTTGAAGGTAAGGTTGTCAATATTGCCAGTTGTCAGTATTGCTGTATGACAAATATGTATGGCAAATGCATTGTTATGGGCATTTCTAATGATTCTCTATATTTATAGTTACAGATTAATGCACAATGATGACAAATGTCATATTCATAGTACTGTAACAGTAGCCCTTGTCCAATGTCTGTCTTCATATGGAACTCTATTCAGCTAGTTTCATTTCAAGTAACTATTGTTTCAGTGGAGGTTGTGCATGACAGTACTTCTACTGGTAACTGGGGAAGCTTAGGTTCGTAGGTTCATACTAAGCTAACTACCCTTGTGAGCCATTTTAAGCCTAGCCAATTATCCCTTGTGAGACTCAAACCCTGCACCTTGTGTTTGTAAGGCAAACACCTTAACTATTAGGCCACCCTCCCAACTATGAGATAAAGAAAAAAATAGTTCTACTTCAAAGTTAAATACAGAATTTTCAGTTATGACAGTCTATATGTTTCATTAATTTAAATTCCAATCAGAGCACGCATTTCATTTTTTAATAATAAAATTAATATTATCAAGTTGGTCATGTGAAGAAAAGAAGAATACAGAAAGAAGACTTTTCAAGTTACATGAACATTTTCATGAAAATATTTTATTTATTTACATTCTGATGACTGCGTTAGACCCATTGACCCATGGCCTCTTTTCATCAGGAGACTAGAGGTGGTGTTCATACTGACCGAGAACAATTTGGCCAGATAACCAGGGAACTTCCCCTGCACTTTCTGTTTCCAGACTGCTATGGTGGGCTGTATGGTGGTTGTGGCATGGAATGGGATATGCTTGTAGCTGATGCTGCTGTTTCTGATGTACAAATGATGAAGTTCATGGTACTAAGTTTTCCATTGGTAGCTTATATATGATAAAATTAAAAAAGTTGTTGGATGAAGCTGATTCTACAGATCAGGAAGCCAACGAATGGAGTCAAATTGTAGACAGATGTCTTGCTGATGATGTGGATAAGTTGATGGAAGGAGTCAAAGGTCATAATTCTATGGAGGCTGCTGTTTGCGAGTCGCAAGCTTCTACTCATAGTGTGCAGACTTTTGAGAGGAATAAAAATATGTGGAGTTAAACGCAGATTGTGCAATGACAGTTGGAGATGTGTTAAAGGATGTGTTAGAAGATCACCATCACAACTGCCAGATGTATGTATTTCCTGTAAAGATGCTGACACAACTGATAGATATTTTATATGGGATGGTATCTTTACAAACCTGGGTATTATGGTTAAGGGCATTAAAGCCTTTATTCATATTGGGAAAGACAGTTATTGTGATTAACATTTGAACATATGCCTGTTGCTGAATGCTTTTTGAGAACTTGTGAATCCAAACAATTATGTACTCATTGGACTTTGTATCATCTTACAGGTTTAAACAATTCTGTAAAAAAGAGACTGTTAGTGCAATTTTGCCAGTGGCAGCCCGTGCTATAGGACTGCAGGACTGCAGCCCCCCCCACCTGTAAAAGAAAAAGAAATTGCCCCCCCCCCCCCGCCACCTGTAAATAAAAAAAAAATTCATGAGTCAGTCTTGGAACTCCACACATGCGTGCTTAGTTCCTGACTGCTGTGTTAGGCAGTCTTGGACTCCACGCATGCATGCGTGCTAGCTACTAAACTCTAGACTGCTCTGTTAGGCAGTCCGGATAGGGAAGGAAGGGAACTACGCCTTGCCAGCCCAGAAGTCTGTGCGGTGACAACCACACAGACCGGAAGAACACCGGACTGCATCACCCGCAGGCTGGAGGCTCCAGGCAACTCACATTTCACGTGGGGACAGCAGAACAGCCTGTGCGAGCTGCTGCTATGGAGTACGGAGGACAGGTGATCGTTTCAGGCCACTACGGAGGACCAGCTAGTGATCAGGCTGCTGCAGAGGATGGTTTCAGGCTGCCATGGAGGATCGGAGGTAGTGTGTGTGTGTGTGTGTGTGTGTGTGTGTGTGTATGTGTGTGTGCGTGTGTGTGTGAGCGCGCGTATACATGTTTTCGACTATACTGTTAGGTATAATATGTACCACTACAAGTCTGCCTTCAGATTTTTATTTTTTTGACTTGGCAATATTTCACTTAACTACAGATCCACAGTCTATAGCCAGGTAGGTGTGCAGATCATCAGACTGTAGAACCTGCTCAACACAAAGCTGAGGAGCAAAAAATCAGTCTTAATGTAAAAAAAAAAACAAAAAAAGCAAAAGTGGTTTTCTGTTCCAAAACTGTTGCAAACAGCTTGCTATTAATCTACCAAGCAGCTTGCTTCACCACTTGCCCAAAAAAGAGAGGTCTCCTGTGCTTCAGATGTGATTGCAATAAATTCAGTACTGCACTACACCAAAACCTGACCCTGACGATCATTCCCATTGATCATTTGCACTCACAGATCTGCCCCTTCACCCCGCTCTAGTTATGGCTCTGCTGAAC
This sequence comes from Protopterus annectens, assembly GCF_019279795.1. NCBI lineage: Eukaryota > Metazoa > Chordata > Ceratodontiformes > Protopteridae > Protopterus > Protopterus annectens. Next base: position 901,236,689 of record NC_056743.1, read on the forward strand.
AGTTAATGGCATCCTATTTGCACTGTTGGATTTTGTAGACATAAAGTGAATGAAAAACAAAGCATTCTGAAGGCATCTACTTAGAGACCCCTCTATAAGAGACTATACTGCGTGGTATTTGTGTGTGTGTGTGTGTGTGTGTGTGTGTGTGTGTGTGTGTGTGTGTGTGTGTGTGTGTGTGTGTGTCTGTGTTTCTGCATCTAAAACAAAGGATGAAAAAGTATTTTTTGGGTATAGTTATTTTGTCTTTCCCATCATTGTTTTTATGTGTATGCATGTGTGTAATGCCACAGTTGCTACATGGTGGTGGGTAGAGAATAAGGCTTGAACCCTGTACCTTAGGCCCAAGTGGCAAGAGCCTGAATTCCCTACCCACCACCATTTGTAAAACATTTGCAGATTTTTGCCTCATATTTGTTCTGTTCCTCATAAAATCTGTGATTTTTTGTATTTTTGTTTCTTAATACAGCCAGTGGTGCAGTGGTAGCATTGCTGCATGTCCTCCCTGTGTTTGTGTGGGTTTGCTCTGGTCTCCTTGATGGATATTTGTCTCTATTTTTTGGACTGTATTCCCCCATTATTGGCTTCATCCTGTTTTTTTGTGCCAAGGTTGAGAGCTATGGTGATAACTGAACTCACTGAATATGTTTGGGGGCTGTATTCCCCAATTATTGGCTTTGTTCAGGTGCTTTGTGCTAAGATGTTGACAGCTATGGTGAGAACTGAATTCACTAAATGGTAGCCATTTAAGTTTCAGTCATCCTTTGTTTCATAAAACAGATTATTTGGCATAGTGGTATGTTGCTCTGACTGATTTGCACAGGGTCCTGGGTTCAATACTTGACATTGGAATGTATGGTGGCAACACAGTATTTTATTCCAACAACTTTCCAACATTATACAAGCAATGTTTAAAATGTGTCCATTTTTGGTCTTTTGCCCCCCTCCCCTAAATGTTGGCTTTTTCCAGATTTCTTGTGCTGCAAAGTTCAGAGATACAGCTGAGTGTCAAGTAGATTTTACAAGAAGCTGAGAGCTGCAGGGGAACAAAAGTTTAGTGTTGCTTATGCCAAGTCTGCTTGCATTGTTAATAGCACAATAGGTAGTGTACTCTACTCCCACAGTAGGTAGATGTATTGCTGATACTGTACTGTATTGTAAAGGGGGTGGATGCTGCAGTCCTTTTTGGTGAAGATACCTAGTAACTATGAACCTGTTATCAGTTTGCATCCATTCCCTATTGCAATATTACTAGCTTATCATTTTTAATGCAGCTTAGGCAACTTATTCCTCAAGGGCAACAGGCACTTTATTTGTAGATGAAACAATGAAATATAAAGTTGTTTGCTAGCAGCAACCTCTTCATTAGTTACAGATTTCTTTAATGTGGAATTATTTAGATGACTTTTACTTCTTCAGAGATTGTGCATATTTACTGATGCTGGTGGACTGTAGAAGTTTGAGTAGACTTTTATAATAGAAATGTTCTGAATTGGGCCATTTTGTCATTACTGGTGCATGCATTTTGTTTCATTGTTTACTGGAAAAATGTTCTGAATTGGGCAATTTTGTCATTATTGGTGCATGCATTTTGTTTCGTTGTTTACTGGAAAAATGTTCAAAACAAATATTCCCTCTAACAACTGTACTATATTCTACAAGGAATATAATTTAATACAATCAGGAAGGTGTATCAAAGACCACGTGTATGTTTTGTGTGCAAGGGGCCTACGATATGAAAACAGCCCAAAGTTAATCTTTATCTGCCACTGGCAAAATGTATTTTCTTTGAATGTGGGTTTCAATTCTGTTTCAATGAATGTGAGTTTCAAGGGCAGAGAAGTTTTAATGCTAAGTCTGTTTTCATTGTGAGATTGCATTGCTTTATTTAGCAGATGTCTTAGTGTTTGTGCTGTAAAATACAAAATAAAACTTTCAAATGAAGTCCAAATCATCGTAGAAGTAAAGCAGTATGTGCATTAGTGTTTATGGTAAATGGGGTGAAATAGCCAAGTAATGGTTCATTGGAATGGCTGCACGGGGAGGCTCCATTCGACCATGATTTTGTGAGGGGGAAGGGTGGCAAACTCAAAGACAGCCCCGGCTGAACTATACCTCTCAACTGTCCAGATTTTCACAGAATAAATAGATTATATTTGGTTTGTTCTTCATAAAATGTTTGGTTTTCTGGCAAATCATTTAGGAATTAAGTCACTAAATAATGACAGATACTGAGTTTCAGACTTCATAACCTTCAGAAAAAATGCATTCTAAAGCAAGACCTGTTATTCTATCAATTGTCTCAGTATATACAACAATTTATAGTACTGTTTATATGTTCCCCCAGTATATTTGGCCTTGTCCATATTTCCTGCATTAACAGGTTGAGAGGTACGTGCAAATAAATTGCTTTATAGAATTAGGCATATCCAAGCCTCTCAACTGTCCCGGATTTTGGCTCAAACTGTTGCTTTTCCCCTAATAATCCTGCTGCAAAATAGAAATTTTGGAAGAAAACGTGGAGGGCTTACAATTAAGAAATAACTGTAATAATCAGTGTTTATAGATTACTTTTATTTCAGAAATGCATGTAGATTCTTTTATTTTGTCAGCTGCTCAAGTTAGCAGCACTAATATTAAAAAAGTGTCCCTTCTTTGACAGGTTCCCAGCTGTATTGTGTGGCTATTTTATATTTTTGCATCACATTTTTGGTCCATTTTTCATAAAACTGTGTTTTTTGGCAAATTTGTGGCAAATCATTAAAAACTGAAGTTAGAAAATAATGACAGACATTTGAGTTTTAGATTTCATACCTTTCAGAAAATTCATTCTATTATCTTTCTAAGTTTATAAGAGCAATATTTAAAAAGTGTCTATTTTTGGGCCTTTGTCCTACTTCTAGGTATGACAAATGTGTCAGGGCCATCACAGTCAGCCAGAGGCATTTCAAATTGTGACATACTTGTTGCACCCCACTCCCCCATGTAGTGACTCTGGATGTGTCCAAACAAGGCAAGGAGCAGTTATGCAGTGTAAATGGGCAGAGTATCCCCCCATCCAAGGTAGGCAAAACTGCTACGTTTATTCAGTCCTTGATTTTGCAGAATGTTCTAGTTTCTGTCATATTTTTATACTGTTGATTTATGCTTATTATTACTCAGAAAGTGCCTGTTGCTCTGTGTTTAAGTAGCAATGCTTTAAAGACTATCAGGTAAGCTTGTCTGAGATTGTAAGCTTTAATAAGCATACTGTTAAAGAATTGCCAACATTGAAAGCCTTTCTGTTGTTGCCATTCAGAGAATACTTTCATATAGAGATAATGTATAAGCCTTGGGTATTGAAATGCATATGACAGTATTTGTAATAAAGGACAGGAGTACATTATTTTAAGACGCTCATTACATTTGTTGGAGACTTGCAGTCATCATTGCAGGCTTTACCTGTAAACCAAACAGAATGCCAATCTATCATGTGTGGTCCATTACCAGTACAGTAATCCTTTAAGCAATGTATCTTGAGCTGGTTTCTTGTTTGCTTTTCATTTTTTACTTTGATCATGCTTTCCCCTATGAAACAAGTAGATAGTTGTCAGGCAACAGATCTTTTTTGGATAAGAAACATTTTTACAAGTGGTGGTATCACAGAGATTGCTACTTTCAGCATGTTACTTCGTACTTTTATAAAGCTGAATATAAATTATAATTAGAACTGCAGTGCAAGGAGAAGTGGTTTGAGTTGAGTGCTGCTTGTTTTTCTTATACTTGATTTTGATTGTCATTCCAGTAATGTATTTAAAAAGTAATTTATTTTTTCATGCCTCACAACCTTTTTGTTTCCATCTAGATATTAAGTAAGCCAAATCATTGAAATATTTTTTTCTTCCACACTTCATTTTGTCTTGATTGGACTCTCATAATGATGGTTTGGCACCCAGGACAGCGTATTTAATTAAAGTTACAGTTTTTGTGGTTTTTGAGCATAGCTCCTCCCCTTTCTAGTTGGCCACACCTCTTCCCATTGACCCCACCTATTCAGCTGTCTCCTGCAGCCCCCCTTTGATTTGAAGTCACCAGCTGTCTCTAAATTTTGCACTTATAAAATAATAGATCTGCAAGTTAGGAATTTCTTTTCCAGCTACTGTAAAACTGTTTATGATGTTAACAAAATATATGATAAGCACAAATTGTGGAATGGTGATTGGGAGATTTCAGTTACCTCGAATGAAAGAGCCAGCAAACTGTAGCGTTTTAGTATTTATTCATTTAAATGGCTTAATAGCCTTGTATCATGAAGAAGGAGACATAAACAGACCGGCTTCGGCTATACAAAGTACATAGTCTTCATCAGTATTAAAAAACAGTAATACAATTGCTTCCTTTTATACTTTGACCCATGAGTGAGTCCTCAGCTAATTGGTCCATCACAAATGCTCATTAAGCCCTGGTGGGAATAAACCACCCAACTTTATAATCCATTTCTTTTCTTTATTATTTAATATTTGGTGCTATCCCACTTTGTCTGACCTGTTGCCAGTAATTTTATCAATCACCATAAATCTGGAAACTGCGTTCTTGTGTCCCAGTGAATGTTTGTATAGTGCATTGGTAATTGTCTTTGTTCTAATGTCACTATAATGTTCCGATATTCTGAGTCTAAGTGGTCGAGAGGTCTGTCCAACATAAAATGCAGAAAAGGTACATGTGGCAAGGTAGACCACCCAATCTGTCCTGCAATTAGCAAAGAATGAGATGTCAAACATGTTGCCAGTATTTTTACTTGTAAATTGTTTAGATTTCATGACTTTACCACAATGGGTACAGTGACCACAGCGGAAGCAGCCCATAAGTAAATTACACGTTAAGGTAGTTTGTGTTACAGCACCCTTGGTCCTTAGAACATGTTTGTAATGGTTGAAGTGTGATCCTAAATCCTTACCCCTTATAAAGGAAAAATAGCATCTCTCCTGAAGGAAATCCGAGAGTCTGCTATCCGCTAGATGGATATTACAGTGCCTGTGGACACTGTTTAACAACACATCAGTATTTCTGCCATATGTGGTAACTAGGCGAATCTTAGATTCATCCACTGGTTTCTTCTCCTTGTATCTCAAAAGTTCTTTCCTATCAAGTGTGGCCACCCAATTCCTGGCATTGTAGATGTTTCCCATTTTATAACCCCTATCTTTAAATCTGATGGTAAGATCCTCCTTGTAATGTTCATAAATGGCATTGTGTGAGCATATACGCTTCATCCGCAGGAACTGAGATTTTGGAATGTTCCTGCGGATGTGTGATGGATGGAAGCTGGAAGCATGGATAAGAGAGTTATATTGGTGATATTTGCAGTGGACCTCAGATTCCAGTGTATGGTCATTATTCCTGGTAACTAGGACATCCAAAAACATAATCCTGTTGATGTTATAATTAACTGTATAGTGTATGCCCCATTTATTTTCGTTGAGGTACCCCACAAATTCCATAAGGTATTCTACATATGATCTCCATACTACCCAGCAATCATCTAGATATCATCTCCAGATGTCGATCTCCTCTAAGTAGATATTATGTATATTATCATAAATCAGTTGTCCCTCTAAATGGCCCATAAAAAGGTCATCATAGATAGGGGCAAAAGAAGTGCCCATGGCCATGCCATGGACCTGCAGATAATATTTATTTTGGTAATAAAATACATTGTTAGTTAGAACATGTTCCACCAAGCAGATCAAGAAGGTAGTAAACCCTGGTTTTTGCATGCCATTTCATAAGAAGGATGTTTATACTAAATACTTACATTCTTGGGAAGTTAGAGTATATTGCTATAGTGTACCCATTTCTGCAACGGAAAGTATTATTGGCATTGGTCTTAAGTTGTTTTGGTGTAATCATCTTAATCCTATCAGAAGAAATGTTATCTATTGTAAAAAAACTGAAGGGGGGTGGGGAGAGTTCGTCCTGCTGTGAATCTACCTTTACTTCATGTGCTTCGTGTTTCACAGTTAATTAAAGGCAGAATGCATAATACACTTGGCTGGATTTTGTGGAATAAGAATTTAAGTCTTTGAGAAGGAATTCAGAATGAAAAACAAAAGCAGACATCTGATTTCTGCTTGAGAGAATATGCTGAAAAATTATTCACTTGGTAGCTTGATACTGATACAATTCCCTCTAGTAGGCAGTTGAGGTTTATTATGGTCATGGATACATATTTTATGATAGACAATAGATATGCCTCTCTCCTGACATCCAACTTATGATCAAGGAGAGCCTTTTAGCTTTTCTGTTTATGAAATGCATGATTTTCTCTGAAGATTGTGTAAACTTCAAGTGAAAGGCCAAATGGAATATAAGCCCTGGAAGGAGAGATCATGTCATTTATGTTAAGTAGAAAAAAACTCGGAACACATATTCTTAGAGTATCCTAGAACTCTTGTTTTTTGTGTGTGTTATTTCCAGATTGTTTAATGTTTCCTTTTTTATGAATTTGTCACTGAATATAATAATTTGTAAATGTTTTCCTGAAAGTTATAAAAAACCTAGAGAAAAGTATAATGTTATTAGTAGGAGTATTACAGATTCTCTGGAAGTCCAGATGTGAGGAGATTTTGTATAATACCTTATGGGATTGCAGGTCACATTTTAGACAAGTTGAGGAAATGGTTATGAGACAAAGGGTGGGGAGTGATCACAACATATTTTTATGGTTTGTTCCTTGATTTTCTTTATTGGCTAATCTTTTGAATTTTTTTCGCTTGTAGATGTTGCTTCTGTATTTTGTTTACAATAAAGTTCCACTATTCATTTTTGTTAAGTGCTGTGGGATGTTTTACATCCTCCTGAAATACCACCAATTTAGGAAGATGGGGCCTCAGTTTAACACCTCACCAGAAGGATGGCATGCTCAGCAGTACAGCACCCTCTTATGCTGCAATGCAGTGTCCGTACTGGAAACTTAGTCCAAGCATCTACTATGAGAATAGAGCTCACAGCCTCCTGATATTCGAGCACCAAAGGTTGTGTGAAAATTAATGAAAATTTCAAAAATTATGACACAGTCATAAAAATATGTTGCCAGGCAGGTTTAATCTTCTTACTTACTGTACCTCCAACAAATAATATTATGTTAATGCAGTTTACCAGTTCAGTGTAAAGTGATGAAGGCACAACGTAAACAATACCAAGTAAGTATTTCCCAGAATGGAGAAGTAGATGTTCATCATTCGCACTGCTGCAGCAACACCTAGATTGTATCCTGCTCAGGATACAGCAATTGGCCAGTCTGCATAAAGCTAAAAAGCCCTCTGACACACCGCAACTTTAACTGCTTTCATAGGCTATACAAGGGACCGAAAACCTTCAATTCTCTCTTGACACCTCGTGGAAACACTTCTGTGCGGATGTCAGGAGCAACTGTTGGGCTGTCAGCTTCTTCACAAAAAAGATAAAGCTTTTTGGATCCCTTCCACACTATTTTTGGTTTTACCTAGACTGATTCTTCCTTCAGACTTTTAGCATATAATTATATATTTATTTTAATTTCTCTCTGCTATTTTATTGCTGTTAGCACATCAATGCTTATCTCTCTTTTTGTTTTTTTAAGGATACATTGGTTAACATACTTCAAAGCACGCTGTTAACTGTCACTATTGTATTCTAAGCATTTGTTTGTTTTACTGGGTTTTTTTTTTTTTCATTTTTTTTTCCAGGGGGGATTCTATGCTGTTTACTTTCCAGTCATTTCCATACTTACTTTTATTATGGGCCAGAGTATCCTGACATAAATTATTTGCGTGAATGCTTTGTCAGCTTCCATTTGATTATTTTTTTTCAATTTGTTCTGCTTTTTTCTGAGCTACTAGAATATTATTATTATTATTATTATTATTATTATTATTATTATTATTATTATTTTCTTTTCTTTGGGGGAATGTCAGGTGAAGTTGTGTAAATACTGTGACAACTTACCTCTCGACTGATCTTTTATTTATTGTGCTTTGAGTTTGTGTTATTACTATTAGAGGCCTATTGGGGAAAACTGTGTACTGCTTGTGCAATGATGACTTACCTTCTGATGGACTCTTTTTTCAGCTGTTTACTGGAAATAAGGCTCCCCCTCTGCTACAGCATGAATCCCAGTGCTGGTCCCAGTGGTCCTCCTCCCTCCTCACTAAAGAAGAACAAATTGTCAAAGTACAAGCCCTTGCCTCTAGTGCTGACTCATCAGTTGTCTCAGCCAAAGGGAGGTGATTCTGCAATGCCACTAATGGGTCCTCAGATCACTTATCTGTTGTCTTGAATCCCTCTAATATGTCAGTTTTGGTCACTATGGATCAAGGCTCAGACATGTCCTCTCCAACTGTCATTGGTCCTAGTATGGACTTGGGACAACCAACTGGTTTTAGTGCTGAGAGACATCTCTATGTTAAAGACTAAGGGTGGCCAGAGGAATAGACCTCTAGCTTGTATGGATGACCCTCTTCCCTGTCTGTCTTCTTGTGAGACACTTAAGAAAAATAGAAAGTTAAACAATCTGAGTACTCATATTGTCTATTTATAAAGATGAAGTGATTACTCTAGCAGATTCATTGCTTCAATCAGTCAGTTCTGGTGAAGTTTCTAGGGGCCAAGTACATTGTACTCCGACTCTAAAGGGCCCTTTTTCCCAGGATGTTGATGATGCCATGGACTGGGAATCTTTCAGTTAGTCTGATTCTGATGACTCAGCTGCAGAAGACAGCACAGGGGAAAAGTACCATAGTGAGTCTTTCTCTGTTTCCAAGACTTTGTATAGGTTATGGGATGTTTTTGGTTAGGATCAGACAGACATTTCTCTCCCGGTTGGCAGATATTATTACTGATATACTGAACAGGACATTCCCAGTTCTGCTCCTGTTCCTCCTGTTTTACCAGTTTTGGAAGTTGATATGGTTGCTGCCTATCTCCTGAAGTTTTTCCTGCTATTTCTAAGAAAACGGCTAAAATTTACAAAGTGTCTCAGACTAACACATTTTTTTCTCAGCTTAAGGCAGACCCTGTGTCTATAACTCAGATGGCTTCTAAGGTAATGACATCTTCTAATCTATTACCTCGTGAATGGGAAAGTAAAACCATGAACAGAATTAGTAAGAAAATGTTTCTGTTTCTACTTTAGCCTTTAGGATTCTGAATTATCAGGAATTAATGCTAAAATGTGTTTTAAAATGTGCCAATAGTTTAGGAGACTTTGCTGTTTCTGAGCCCAAGGATAGTAAGAGTATATCTGTCTCAAATTGTGTCTAATGTCTGACAAATATCTAAACAGTCCCTAAAAACTGTTAGTGGTTGTGCTGATATTGTTACCAGAGCATCTGCCACTCTGCTAAGGAGATTTTTGTGAGTTAAAAATCAAAAGTTTTCTGATGACCTTAAACAATAGATTCTTAGTTCCCCTGTTGACACAGAGGTTTTGTTTGGGCCCCCTGCCATTCAAGTTCTCAAACAATGTGATGAAAAGAGAAATTTTATGCAGGGAGTTTCTCAGATTTTTCAAGTTCCCAGATTTTTCCCCTCCAAAAATCAATTTTCTCAAAAAAGGTCATTGTTCTAAATTTGGACCTTTTCCCAGCAGAGAAGATATCAGAGGGGAAATGGCACCAGGGAAAGGTTAGCAATAGTATGGTAACTCCAGGAAGCAGGACCCCTTTCCTAAAATGGTCAAAATCCCCTCTTAAGATTAACTATGGTGGCAGTCCGGACGTTCCTCTTTGCCAGTCTCCTTCCCTTCCTTTCCTCAGAGTTTGTCTCTTCAGTTCCTACTAAATGAACAGATGATTTCAGACAAGTGGGTCCTAAATTTGATTCAGCTCGGCTACTTCTGGAGATTGATTCATGATCCTCCTCCTTTCAGAGGAATCCCATCCCACCAGTCAGATCCATCCGTTTCATACAATATTCCATACCATGATGATTGCAGAGATGATAGAGCATATACCTCCAGCTCTTACCGATAAAGGATTCTACTCCAGAATGTTTTAGTACCAAAGAAGGAGCACTCCTGGAGACTGGTATTAGATCTCTCCTTTCTTGATTTATTTATAGAAGTTGCAAAGTTCAAGATGCTGAGTCTTCAGTCAGTTTTACATGCGCTTCCTTTCCAGAGTTCTGTGGTAACTCTGCATCTGAAAGAAGCTTACCACCACATCCCCATAGCGTTCAGTTTCAGAATTTTTCTCAGATTTTGTGCTGCTGGGTCACATTATAAGTTATCCGCATTACCTTTTAGACTATCTATAACACCAAGAGTATTCACCAAGTGCATAGCCCCAGTTGTGGTTTATTGTAGGCTTCATGGGATTCACATTTTTCCGTATTTGGATGACTTATTTTGTGCATAATCTTCTTGTAAATGTCAAGAGTCTTTAGAAAAGGCAAATTTATATTCTAAGATGGCTAGGCTTCCAGATAAACTGACAGAAATCTTCCATCTGGACATCTCACAGAATTAAATTTCTGGGTTGCCTATTACACACCACTATTCAAAGGGCTTTCTCCCCTTCGGACAAGGTGGATCCTTACCAAGAGTTTTTTATAAACTTCTCCCTTCAGCCTCAAGTAACTGCTAGGGAGTTTCTAAGAATTCTGAGTCTGATAGCTTCTGTGATTCTCATGATTCCTAAGTAACTGCTAGGGAGTTTCTAAGAATTCTGAGTCTGATAGCTTCTGTGATTCGCATGATTCCTAAGTAACTGCTAGGGAGTTTCTAAGAATTCTGAGTCTGATAGCTTCTGTGATTCGCATGATTTCTAAGTAACTGCTAGGGAGTTTCTAAGAATTCTGAGTCTGATAGCTTCTGTGATTCGCATGATTCCTAAGTAACTGCTAGGGAGTTTCTAAGAATTCTGAGTCTGATAGCTTCTGTGATTCTCATGATTCCTAAGTAACTGCTAGGGAGTTTCTAAGAATTCTGAGTCTGATAGCTTCTGTGATTCTCATGATTCCTAAGTAACTGCTATGGAGTTTCTAAGAATTCTGAGTCTGATAGCTTCTGTGATTCTCATGATTCCTCTAGCAAGGTTACACAAGAGAAAGTTGTAAAGGCACCTAAAAAAATCTGTGGTCTCAACATTCACATCCCCTAGATTATCAGATACTAATTTCTGACTTTGTCAGAATAAAACTTCATTGGTGGACAGACATTATGGTTCTAAGTCCAGGTCTGCCCTTCTCTCCACCAGTTCCAGTTCAAGTGGTTCATACAGACTCCTTAGACTTTGCTTAAGGAGCAGTATCAAAAGGGTTGGAAGTGCAAGGTGTCTAGAGGGAAGCAGACAAAAGCATAGCAATCGCAAGGAAATGTTGGCAGTCATTCTGCCCTTAAATGCCTAAACCACTTAATGGACCCAGATCATCTTCAGGTTGTCACAGAAACCATCACAATGATGTGGTATTTGAACAAAGTGGCATCAGATCCTACCCCCTTTGCAGACTTGTAATGATGGCTTGGGAACTAGCACTCAAATATTCTTTGACTCTTCAAGCTTCATGCATTCTGTCAGACCAGAATTTTGTGACAGACAAGCTGAGCAGGACCAGGACAGACCCTCATGAGTGGAGACTTGAAATTAAGATCTTTCAGGAACTTGCCCAGATGTAAGGGATTCCTCAGACAGGTCTGTTTACCTCCTTTCAAAACAAACACCTAACCAAATTTTGCTCCAGGACTCCTTGCAGGTATGCCTGGAAAGCAGATGCTTTCTGATTCCCCTTGGACAGGAGTGTTTCTCTATGCTTTTCCATACTTTCCACTATTTGAAGGGTAATTCTGAAGATTCAGACAGACTCCCCAAAAACCATTGTGGTAACTCTCTTCTCACCCAGGAAGTTAGTTCTCCCTTCTCATGAATTGGGCCAAGGATAATTATCACAAGCTTCCCCACAGGCTGGACTCACACTGGACAAGGGTAGTTTGATGCACCCTGACAATAATCAACATTAACTTACTGCCTGGATGATTCAGTCTTAATTCCCCCTAGGCACCTTTTTCTCAAGGACATGCAACTTGTATTGAAGGAGGTAGGGAAACCTTCTACTAAAACAATCCTGTGTGTGCAAGTAGAGGAAATGTTCTAGCTGGTGCCAAGCCAGTAATTAGTGGCTCTTATGGGATTCTGTACCCATGGTACTCCAATATTTGTGTGAGTTACCATCTTCTAGTCTTTCTTATTCCTCAATAAAGGTTCATATTGCAGCCACATCAGCATGTCTGCTCATGGATACACCTCTTTCATCCAAATTTGTGGTGAAATAATTTTTGAAAGTAGAGTTATACCTGAGACCTCTGCATAAACAGGTTCCTCTGCCCTGTGATCTCAATTTTGTTTGAAGGCATTAACTATAACACCTTTAAACATGTTTCTACTGCTGAGTTAAGGCTCATTACTTGAAAAACTGTTCTAATTGCTCTGACATCTGCAAGAAGAATATTTAAGTTGCAAGATCTTATGGTGGGAGAACTCCATCTGATCTTTCACAAGGACAGAGTTACTTTATGCACTATCACTTCTTTTATGCCCAAGTTTTTTTCAGAATTTATGTTGACTCAAGTCATCAGTCTCCCTGTTTTCTATCCAAAGCCTAAAAACAAGAAAGAACAATTTTTAGATTCACTAGATGTGCACAAGCAACACAGGTATTACCTTGACAGAACAACGTCCCTCAGGAAAGCTAGTCAGCTGTTCATTTCCTATGCTGAGACAAAGGCCATCTTGTCTAAACCGACTATTTCTGTGGGCAGTGCTTGCCACTGTTTATATTAAGACACACCAAGGATGTGCAGTCACCTATTGCATTTTCCTTTTAATATTCTGTGTGTGCCAGCCTATGCATGTTTTACTCTCTATCTGCACTATTCTCTTTATTGTTAAAGTAGAATTCATTTAATTACCTATAAGCACTTGTGACTAGTATTTATTCATTGTTAGTGCATTTATACACTATTTATCTGAGAAGAGGGGAACCATTATTTACACATGGGGTAGCAAACTGTAGGGCACAGGTGTTTGAGACTACCTTACCATTGAGAGATACATTAATACGGGATAATGGTAACAGAGTAGCTGGAAGCCTCTGACTAAGATTGATAGCAACACTACCAAGCCAGGAAGAAAGTTCTGGAAAATTGAGGAATTCTGCTAGCCAACCTTGAGATGTGTTCATTTGTCTGTGTGAAAATAATACTCTGCACAGAAGGCAATTACCGTAGACAGAGGAGAGCTGGGGAACACTGGTTCACAGAGGAAGCAGTATGTCTCTGTTAAACGAACAATGTGCAATTTAAGTTAGATATGCATGTTAGAAGCCCAAACCCAGGACAGCAGTGTTTATTCCTTCTATGCTCTTGAAGCCAGGTTGTGGTATAAGGTACATCTAATGACTTTTGTAACAGTAGCTCTCAACATCAGGTTACAATAAATTACTTTTTTACAATGAATTCATTAAACATTTTTTAATAACATCGGCATAACTAATTTGCATGACAGCTTCCAAACTGACTAAAAATCCCTCAGTATTGAAAATGCTTACACTTTCAATTATAACTATACTATTTTTCTAAGGGTGGGCCTAATTACTGATTTATTATGACTGTGTTTGTTTTTCTATCATTAAATTTAAGATCAAAAATTCAAAGTTTTTTTTTCCTAAAGAAGCATTCACATTTAGCATAGTACTGCTAATATTACTAATAACAGTATTTCATCTAAAAATATTTTGAATGTAAGTTGTAATTTATGTTGAATCCTTCTATATACGTATTTTTATCTTATTTAATGTGCTAATGGTTGCATTATTATGGCAAAAAAAGAGAAAGAAGGAATTCTTTTAGTTCCTTTTCTTGTACTTACTGCCAGTGATAAATTGCTAAACAAATTTAGGTGGCTGAATTGCTATATGACATATTTTACAGCTTTAGCTATTTTTTTGGAAAAGGGAAACCTTCAAATACTCTTATTATCTAAATAATCACGTCTTCTCAATATCCAGACACATAGCTATCAATATGTTTATCTGAAAATATCTATTAAAGTTAACATTAATTTACTATTACCTTGTGCTTTTTCTACTAATTATGAAAAATGTTTGATCCTCATCAATAACAGAAGGCAATATTAGTTTTAATCTTCCTAACAAAATGGAGAAACATTTTGCAATCAATACTTAACAAAGATATTGGCCTATAAAATAATATAGTTTAGTAAATGTATCTTGTTTTAGGGTTAGAGTTGCTAAAATATACTTCTCATATGGGGAAATGATATATAAAAGTATATAAAATATATAAAAAGTCTTTTTAAAAAATAAATTATACTTTGTGGGAGTAATTTATAAACCTCTGCAATTATACCATCAATAGCAAGGGTATTACATTCTTTTCTCATTTTCTTGGCTATTTGTATAGCTGGCATAGTCTTCAGTAATAGGTTCATAGGTTAGTCCTAGGGTAACTGCCCTTGTGGGCCATTTTAAGCCTAGCCAATTACCCCATGTAAGAATCAAACCCCACACCTTGTGTCTGTAAGGTAAACACCTTAACCATTTTACCAAACTCTCAACAATGTATTGTTTTCATTCAATTTATTATTTATGTTATTTTTGATAATGGCTGCATTGAAAACTCAACCATTTTCTGCAATGTCTATGTTAGTAAGCATCTAATACTTCCTAAAGCTAGCAATATTCTTCAATATATGCGACTTGTTTATTATTTCTTGAATTTTGTACGCATTTTATTTGACTAGGCCCAAAAATCAGTTTGGATTTTATTAATTTGCACACATCTCCAGTAATGATGGAGTAAAAGAATATTTTACCTTTTATAAAAGCCAGTGCTATTCTTCAGTTAAGAACCTATTGATTTTTTTAAAATGTTTACCACATTTAAATAATTGGATTCCCCCTTTTAAACCCTTACTTGGTAAAATTCAAACCTTCTTATATTTTAGCTAATCATCTATCCAATTTTTATTATTTATATGCCAAGTTAGAATTCTAGACATGATTTTAGTCAAGCATGTGTATATTACCATCAACCTCACCATTGTCATTTAAATACAAAAATATTATTTATTTCCTTATTTATCCAATCTTTAAATTATCATACCTTTGTTAAATTATTGGGGATTCTATTTACAATAGATTTTAAAAAGTAAGTGTGCTATGAACTGACAATGAGTGCGATATTACACTAAAGAAATCAACTTTGGAACATAGTGAAATAGTCTTTTAATACCAGTTTAGTCGAGCCAAAACCCATAACGAATTTGAATCTTTAAAATCATTGAAATCTTTAACATTTAATAATCCCATTAAGTTCTTTAAAGCCTTTGAAGAAGCTGAAATTCTTTCTGGGTTCTGGTTTAATCAGAACACAATTAAAACACCTTTAAAAATCAGATCCCCTTTAAAACTGTTTAACAATATACCCAAATATTTTTGGCAAATGTTGTTGGTCCCACCCTTGTTATCCTATCCACATTTGTTAAGATAAATAGCCTATTTGATATCCAGTCATGACTCTGATAAGCATTCCCTAGGTAACACTGTTGAAGTGCATCATTCTAGGCATAATGGAAGTATTTCTGATAAAGGTCATTCCCCCTTCTGCATTTTGCAAGAGGATTTTACTAAAACTGTGTAATTTTTTACTTCAAACCTTGCTTCATCCTCAAAAAGGTATCTTTCTTGAAAGAAAGACAACCCCCTATCTTGTAACCACTACACAGACATTTAATATTTAAAGGTGATACTTTAAGTGCTTTCACCATGATTTATCACAAATTTCTTCCAAATATTTGAAATAGTTCATGACTTACAGGCTATGTTATGTCAAGCCTGAACTTATTCCAAAAAGCATAACTGTTTAAAAAGAAAAATGATACTTTCTTAACTGGAGAAATACAATTAATCAAAAACCATTAAAGACAAAACTATATATATTAAACTAAATAACCCTAGCATAGAATATATAATGTCTTAGTGTATTTAGTATTAATCCCAGATTAACTAACCCCCACAAATATTCCTGGACCCTCCAGTAAGGCATTATAATACATAACCTGTTACAGGTACCTCAGAAATAGAACGCGACTAGACTCATTTATACACCTGTTAGTTCAACAAATGTATACTGCCTTCCAGTTATATTACACTTCTATTAAAATAAGGACAGTTATGCTCTTGCTCACCTAGGGAACAAATTTTCACTACATGTCAAGCAGAGCAACCCCCTTGCCACTTTCAAGGTAAATGTAGATAGTTAGATGGGCACCTTCAAATTCTCCTCCAGTCTATATTGTCTTGCCCTACTTGAGGCTAGAGGGAACTTCTGAATTGGGTTTTTGGCTAGTCTTGTAGTAGTCTGCATACTGATTGCCTAATACTCACAAATGAAGCTACATTACATAAAATGTTAATTTGTGATTGCATTTAATAACTGTCACATCGTTAGAGTTTTAGGACCTATGAAACCTTGCAAAACACCAAAACCATGCCAACACTCTCTCATTCTAAATTCTTGCATACACTCACACAAACTTGTTACTAAGGAATCTGTCAAATTTTAGTAAAGATACTTTCATACCTATATTAAGACTTTGCCATTAGAATGAAGAACTAAAATGAATTCCATTAAATGAACCAATAAATAAATTCAGTGAACCATTTCTCACTATATTATATCAATAAGCCCCAATGAGAAGAAAGAGTTAAATTAACCCCTGTCCATGGCTCAGAGTCCACATAAAATTAATGCATTAGAGGCAAATGGCAAGCATGGTGTTCAAACAAAACTCAAACTATGAAAAGTGCCATAAATAACATAACCAAACAAAACACCTAATACCATCAGACAAGAAAAACTACTACAGAAACTTAGAGCAATATAAGCAAGTCCTAAACATTTTTGAACAATAATTAACCTCCTCCTTCATCCAGGCAATACTATACACCCAACTTCTTTAATAAGTGAAAGAGACACGGATAGTGTTTGCAAATTCAATACACATTTCATGCATGTACTCACATTACTTATCCAAAACCTCTCTCCACACATCTCGTCCTCTCCATTCCAGTCAGCAATAGTCACCCCTAGGTTCTTTCTCAAACCTGTCCCTACCTCGTCTATAAAAAAACGTTGTCACAAATTAAAATCTACCACTTTAGCAGATGGCAGCCTTCCTGCAAAGTACGTTAAAATAGCAACCGATGCACTGGCCTATAAAGTATCCATAATAATAAGCAGATCCATTCAGGACCCTTATGTCCTACTCAGCTGGAAAAAAAAACTTTATTGTACCTTTATATAAGAGAGGCAAATTGGCTGAATTGAACTATGAGCCAGTTGCCATACTTACTCCATTATCTACAGTCCTTGAAAAGTGTGTCCACTTACAATTATTAGAATATCTTCAAAAAGGAAATTATCTATTTTCCTTAACTCAACATGGCTTCCATCCAGTACAGAAACAGCATTATTGTCATTCGTTAATACCATACATAACAGAAATGAAGGAAACTACTTTCTACACTCTTTATGGATCTCTCTAAGGCATTCAACACTTTCCCATTCTAAATTCTTGCATAAACAGGCACAAATTGATATCTACATCCAATTAGATGTTAACATATACACCAAATATTAGTCTTCCTTTACAGACCCAAACCCAACTGATCATACCAGCCTAACCCCAGGCTGAGCTTTTAATTGGTCATTGCTTGATCACTGTTCTACTCTGATAAACACATTTAAATTAAATAAAATAACCACTAATAAACAAATTTAAATAAAATAAAATAACCATTGCATTTGCCTGCATGTTACCTCCTCTCATGTGTGCAACCTCTACAACTATCACAAACTGAACAATGCTACAATAAAACAAAAATATTGTGGATAACCTGCCCAACAAAACATATCACTGTACTGCAACTTAACTGAATCAAATTTTCCAACTACCTTAACCTTACACAAATAAAAATATCTCATAATATCCTTTACTGACCATATAAATGTCTATTTCTTACTACTGTCCCTCAGTGGTACAGGCCACCAAGAGATCTCAGACCAAGAACTCAGTATTTTGCCTCAAGCCATAAAGCTTATACCTCCTTTTGGGAATCACTGTAACTGTCCTACATCTATAAATTATAGACTCCCTCTCTCAATGAAATAGATTATACAACTTCTATTACATTTATTTCTAATTCCTTAAATGTCTATTTATCATCCCTCTCCACATCTTCAGTTTATACCTTTACTAAAATATTGTAAATTTACTGTTTTGCACAAATTATTTACTAGTACTTAATGTTTCAGCTTCCTGCCCTGGTTTTTACTACTACTATGACTCAGATTTTTATTTTTTTTTTTTAAGCATTTTGTAGAACATTTCATTAGCTTAGTATTTGCTAAAGCAAATACTGGGCCAGCTTCCAAAAAAGTTATTTCAGTGTAAGTCTGTCTTTCTTCTGAAAGACTTGCTCTCACTGTAAGTGACTTACTTCAGTGTAAGACATATCTATAAACTTGCTTAGTACGTGGACCAGATTCCAAAACATTTGCTCTCAGCCTGCTCTCAGAGTAAGTGGTCACTTACACTGAGAGAAAGTTTTTTGGAATCAGGGCCATTACCTTACTATTAAATGTTTTTAAACTGTGAACATGTATGGGATATTTTGTATAGTCTTTTTGTGGTGCTTTTTTCCCTGGGCCTCTGCTGAAAAGGGGTACTTTACCAAGTTCAACTTTCCCAGTCAACAAATGCAAACAAAGAACTAAATTAATGAATAAATTGTAACACCATATTATATTACTAGGGAGAGGTCAATGTAAAATTCATTCACAAAATGCCACTTTGTCCTTTGCTGTACCATTAACTACAATTAGAGTCTAAGAAAGAAATCACTGTAAGATACAAAATATCTGTCATTCATAATGGATAATGCCCCAGGTGCCCATAAAAGAAGTACTCACTCAGATCATACTAGACTTCATTTTACTGTCCTCTTATAAAACATCAGCATCTAGAGTTTCACGTCTTCTCCATACAAGTCGCATGCAACTCCTAGAGTGACCCCTCATTAGAGATATGTGTGACCTTATACATCCTATTTTCTATCTTTCTTGCAACTAAAACAAACATACAAAAGAGAAAAAAGTTATAGTTTACTTTTAAACATGTATTTTGCCATTGTATATAAAAATATGCAATCTATTCTTAATTCTAAAATTCTGTATCAAAATCTTTTAATCCTTGTCTTTTTCTGTATCTAGTATTTTTACAAATATTATTTTCACATTTATACCAGCACTTAGCAAATACTAATCATCTTCTTACCTTAGAACTTAAAGTACAAAGTAAGCTAGCCCACACTTTTACCTCAAACATTTTCATATACTATGTAACAATGTAACAAGTAAGCTAGCCCACACTTTTACCACAAACATTTTCATATACTATGTAACAATGTAACAAGTAAGCTAGCCCACACTTTTACCACAAACATTTTCATATCATACCTCTCAACCTCTTAGAGTAAAAAATGTGGACAAAGTCTAAAGTGATGGGGGGACAGATTTTAAATATTGCTCTTACAAACATAGAAAGTTGATAGAATAATAAGTTTTGGATTAGCATAAATTTTCTGAAGGATGTGGAGTCTTAAACTTAAATGTTTGTCATTATTCCATGAGTTCAATCCTCAGCTAATTGCCAGAAAAGTACAAATTTTAGGAGGAACACACCAAAAATATGAGGCAAAAATCTTGACATTCTGCAAAACTCTGGACAGTTGAGAGGTATGTTTTGTATACTATGTAACAATGTAACATGTAAGCTAGCCCACACTTTTACCTCAAACATTTTCATACACTAAGTAACAATGTAACAAGTAAGCTAGCCCACACTTTTACCTCAAACATTTTCATACACTAAGTAACAATGTAACAAGTAAGCAAGTAATGTTTTACCTCAAACATTTTCATATACTATGTAACAAGTAAGCTAGCCCACACTTTTACCTCAAACATTTTCATATACTATGTAACAATGTAACAAGTAAGCTAGCCAACACTTTTACCTCAAACATTTTCATAGGTTTACCTTCGTTTGAATGAAACGTAAATAGATTATAGATTAGTAGTAGGCTAACTGCCCTTGTGGGCCATTTTAAGCCTAGTTAATTACCCCATGTGAGACTCAAACCATGCACCTTTTGTTTATAAGGTAAACACCTTAACCATTATGCCACCCCTTCCACCCTTGTGCGAGTATTCATTTAGTCGACTATATACATTGAAATCTAGAATGCAAACCCATCAAAATGTCGAAAATGAGTTAGTGGAATCCTTTTTTGACCATTTTTGAACACCACCAAGTAAGTGTAACTGCAGTGCTTCTCAGGACATTCCATGCAAGTTAAATTGTGCGATCTCGGAGTTAGTATATTTAAGTGGGGGGAGACATGGGGGGTGCAGGGGGGGGCTTGCCATCCTGCAAAACAGTGTTATAGTAGTGTTTTCTTTTGTCTTGATTGTACACATTGTGCGAGTGTGCAGTATGTCAGAGGATATTGTGCGAAAGTGGAATGTGCGATTTGCATATTTCAGTCACTCATTGGCGATTCGCACACTTTGTTTTCGCTGTGTGATGTTTGTGCTGTACTTCCAGTCATTGGGCTGTCACGCACGTTGTGTATGATCAAATGAAGGTAAACATTTTCATATACTATGTAGCAATGTAACAAGCAAGATAGAGCACACTTTTACCTCAAGCATTTTCATATACTATGTAACAATGTAACAAACAGCAAATACAAAATAAAAAATATTCTAAAACCATCTATTTGAAAATGATTACAAATAAAAAATTCCACTTTCTTTTATGTATTTGAAAAATGCCTACAGACAATTGTGGTAAATCAGAGCTTAAATATTTTAAGACATTCCTTAATTACAAAAGCATAAGTATTCATTTTGTAATAACAAACATTCAGCATTCTAGTTATATTACACTGTAACTTTCTCTCCGTCTCTCTACTTACTTCTTTTAGGGTAGAATTATTCAGAGGTTGAGCAATAAAATTATATTCTTACACCTTAAACCAGCTTACTGTCTAGCTTCAAAACAAATTATGTGGTCAACTGGTACAAAAAGGACAAAGCCCTGACTACAGCCCAGGCAAACTAAGT
This sequence comes from Protopterus annectens, assembly GCF_019279795.1. Lineage (NCBI taxonomy): Eukaryota > Metazoa > Chordata > Ceratodontiformes > Protopteridae > Protopterus > Protopterus annectens. The sequence continues at coordinate 901,257,912 of NC_056743.1, forward strand.
TCAATTAGCAACTTGGGTGCCTAACAGAGCTGGTGGAGAGGCTTGGCATGTCTGTCCTAGGGGAGCAGGTAAGACAGAACAGGTCACATACTGCCACAATTCTTCTGAAGAGAGATAGCCATGAGAAACCATCATGGGATGGAAATTTGGCCAATCAAGGTACAATCTGGTGGTACCCAAGAGTGTCTGTGCACATTGCTCACAGGAGGAGAGCATTGTGAGCCCTATGATGATACTGATAACTCATTCAACTGCCCAGGGGGTGGGGTTAGGGCATTTAAATGTCCTTACTGTGAGGATGCTGTCAAGGATATGAACAACCTTCTTGACTGCCTGAATGATGGCCTCTCTGGTTCTGGGGACTCCCTACCATGTACAAATGATTAGTTGAGTAGGTTTGATGATCAGTAAGCACAGAGGAAAAGAACAAAGAAGAAAACTTTAATTATATGAAATTATGGGGTGAAGGGGTGAGGAACAGTAACAAAATGTATACCTATCTGCATAAAACCACTTGTTCATAAGGTCATAGGCTCATAGATTTGTACTACGCTAACAACCACTGGGACCTTTTTAAGCCTAGCTATGCATCCCAAATCTCCTTTGGTAACTGTAAGCAGGGAGTTGGGTAATGAAACACCTACAAACAGGGGGCTGGGAGATGAACCATTTACAGGCTGCCTTTGTTCATTAGAGACATAACCCAGGGACAAATTTCCTATTCCCCATCCAAAATGTCCAAATTACACATGAATTGGGTTAGGGAGGAATTCTGCTTCACACTGATGGGGATCCTTTCCCAAAGAAGTGGTAGTGTCTGGGATGCATACTTGTCTGTTATACAAAAAAAAATCCAACAATTTGCCTACCCATATCTGTAAACTATGATTCAAATATTGTGTCCAGTAGTGTGTTTTCATAATTTCAAGTGATTGCTTCCCTGTGAGTATTTAATTTCATTAAACATTTCTATCCATGAGACAGCATGTTTACAATTGTTGACAATGCTTAAGATTGTAGTAGAAATTCTACTTTTCTTTAAACAAAGTAATACATTTCCCACCCATCATCTCATTGCATTATGCACCCATCTGTCATTAATTAATGAAGTCTAATACATTTTGATATCTTCTTTTCCATGTCCCATTAGAACCCATTAAACTATGGGCTAATAAATTAAATGTTGCAATGTGTTTTGTCTTGTGAATATGATTTCCCTGCTTTGACTTCAACCCATTATTATTGCATTCAGAATAATGTCCCAGACTTGCCATTTCTATCTTACAAATTCCCTTTATTTGTCTTACATAAAATACTTTTTGTAACAAGCATGTAACATAACATTCACCAGCCAAATCTGTTTAATTAAATAAAAAATTCAAAGACTTCTTTTATGCACAGTTTGCTCTAATAATAGACTGACGATGCATTCTTTCATTTCTATAAAATGAAATTAAACAGCAAACAATGAAAACAGTAATGTGTTTTTTTTTAAGTCAGAAGGAGCCCAGAAGCAGCCCCTCAAATGTGTTAGTTCTGTTAGTTAAAATAGTGTTGCTAGCTAAAATAACTAGGTTCTTATATAATACATGACATTGCAGATCCATATACAACATTACACTACACTTTGTCAGTAAAGATAATGGACAGATTAAATATCTCTAAAGTTCAAATAGTGAGTAATACATGTGCTGCTAATCACTGAATGTCAAATATCAACAAAAACTTTATTACCTATACTAAAAAAAAAAAAAAAAAAAAAAACAGAAGTTGTATTTGCAAAAATATAGTGGCAGCTGGTTAATTCAAGACTGACTGCAGCAAGCAGATGAATGGACGGGGCTATATTATTATAGAACAATGACTGTTTAAGTGTGATTAAACAACCTGAGAAGCCCCTTGCATCAACAGACTGCCTTAGTACCCATTCATTGGAGCCACTTTATTGACTGCATGTATTTCAGGTGCCGGATTGTAACAAAAAATATATAATAACAATATAAACAATACCCACAGTAATGCATTTTAACTTGTTTATTCACATACTAGCCTTGCCCAGACAGCTCAAAAACTATTTTTGTAATTAAACAACAGGAAGGGCAGTCAGTTTTATTAACATATTGTCTGTGTAAATATATCTCAGTTATTTGACTGTGGTCAGATGAATAGATATATGCATAAATAATGGCTATAGTAATGAACTTCAGCTTGTTGCCTTCAAACACATACAGTATAAGCCACTGAATCACACTAACACAAACACACACACAGATGTGCTCTCCAGTTAGAAGGACTTGAATGACTTTCTACATGTTATATATCTGATAGTGATCAAATGAAAAAATGGCTACGTTAATATATTTCATCATATTGTTGTGAGACAGAAACAGTGCAACCCACTACAATCCCCCACACATGCACATACATAGACCAGTTACAGGAATAATCTATTTCAGCTGTGTTCTGCTAGAGGCATACAGTGCAACCCAATATAACCCCACCACACATGCACGCACGTACACACACTCACACTCACACACACACACACACACACAGCTGTGTCCACCAATTATAGCCACTTCATTGACTGTGTATTCTTCAGAAGTCAAGTTGTGATGACATAAATAAAGAAATAAACTGTCAAAGTAATGTATTTCACCTCAATGTTGTCAATCTCATGCACAGAAAACTACTACAAGCCCCAACAGGCATACAAATACAGATGCATCCACCAATTATAGTAACTTTATTGTGTATATCCTCATATGTTTAGTTGTAATGAAATGAATGAATACATAAATAATAGCCAAAGTAATATATTTTAGCTTGTTGCTGTCAGACACATACAGTGTAACCTCCCAGCTTAAACATACATGCACACAGATGTAGACATTGCTACTTTACTGCATACACCTCAGATGTCTGATTGCGATCAAATAAATTAATGAATAAATAGTTACAGCAATGTTTTTTTCAGTTTATGGTTGACAGACACTGAAAGCTGAAAATGCAACCCATTGCAGTACTATTTATGCACAAACAATTAATGCAAGATGCTCAATTTAACTATATAAAACAACAAATTCTCTAGGCTAGTGAGGACTAGCAGCAACTCAAAAGCATCACAATTGCATAGCACAGGACATAATTATATAATAAAAAGTAATTAATTTTTAAATACAGTTTCTTTACCCTTATATTAAACCCTTTGCCTTCATCTATACAATTTTAGCCCCAAGTACAGTTTTCTTTCACTTTTGAGTATTTTGCTGTCTCAGGCAACAGTCACCTGAAACTGTCTAAACAAATGGGAAATTAATAGTTATAGCTTCATCTAGCAGTACAGCAAACCCTCACTAAATAGTCATTTTTCTGCTGCTCCAAAACAGAAGCAGTAACTATAATAAGATGCAGTCACCTTATTATCTGATGAGGGAGTACATATAAATGTTGGTCTATTTTGAAGACAGTCAGGAGGAGTAAGTTTACTTTCTTAACTGACACAAACTCCACACGTGTGCTACTGTGCATGTGTTGAGTTCCGTGTCCCAAAATTGGAAAGCTGACTATTTAAGTAAAAAAAGGCAAAGAAAGCAGTAAAAACATGTCTAAACAAGTTTTTCATTTGGAGGGTCAGCAGCTGAGCAGCCTAGTTCCATGGACTGTCCTACTAAAATACGTGTTCATCATCAAGCTGTAAATAATAGCTATTTGTCATCCTGCAGAGATATTCAGTAGTATGTTTTGCTTTGATAATACACTGTTCCACGTACATATTTTAGCAATGTGTAAGCTCAGTCCTTGTTTCCATCATTAGTAATTAATGTATTTTTCTGAACAAATAAAATAGCTTTTATTCCAGAGATTTGAAGGTTTTCTGTCACTAGAGACAAGCAGTTGGAGTCTGGCAGGTTAAAGAATATGTACTTTAACATTATTCTGCTTGACAGCTTTAAACAAAGGCAGCAAGTTCTCAATTTTCATAGTTGTAGAAACCAAGTCATTAGGGAAACTTTTGACATTTTTCTCTGCTTTTAAAGGAAAGTTTGGCTATACTGGTTTGAATATTAACTTCTTGTTTAGACAGGAAATAAAATTCACTATTATTGATTTTGGTGGTGAGTTTGTTTTAACCAAAGGTTTCCTCTGGGATCTTTTTGTGTGCTCTTTGAATTCTAAAGGACATTCCTTCTTACAGGTTTGGTTAACATGGAAACCATGTAGTTAAAAAAATGTTGATGTCCTGTCCCTGCATCGTGGCAGGCATATCACACAGATTCATACGTTTTTCCTTCTTAATCTATATTCCATGTCTTCTGTATTTGTCAATACAGTATTTTGGTTGATGAGGAATTTTGTCTTTCACCCTGTTTACCTCTTCCATCTATCCATTAAGGGAAGATAGACTGTATTTTATTTGATTCTCTTGCTGCTAAATCACAGTTTTATGGCACATTTTTTGTGAGTAAAATCATTTTTTATTGAAACTATTTAGCTTAAAAGATAAGTCCTGGAGTGCAGAAACTATATGCTGCAGGTTCCTTCTCAAGCAGTGTTCAGACTGAATAGACTTAACATCAGTCATTTTTTTTCAGGTCCAATCTCAGATATATGAAGAAAGTTAAAATGTATACAAATGTTGTTTTTTCAAGACTCCCAGACTATGATAAAGTAAGCTTTGAGGATGGTTATAAAGTAGAGTCCAGGTTAAAAAACAAACACTTTCCTCCTAGAATTAAAATGGTATATCTTAATAACATCAAGTAGAGGTTTGTCACTTGATGACCATCTTGGATCCTCTCCCAGCAGATTACTTTTTTCCTGTATAAAGTATGTCTAGAAAACTAGTTAAAGCAGTCCCAGAAACACTCAGAGAGAAAGTTAAAGTTGTTGTCTACTATGAATAATGGGGAATGCAGTGTTATGTAGTACAAAGTACAGTTGTGCAAGTGCACTTACTATAACCACAGATGTTCAGTTAAGTCATTCCGCAGCATCCTACAGCTATATGGGTTATATCCTGCTAAAGATATAACAGCCATCCAGACTCCTAAAGCCTTTGGCACCTTCACATAAGTGCCCAAGCAGCTGGAGGCATGAGGTGTCAAGGGAGAAAGTCAGCAACCTGGGCACCAAACTCTGCAGTACTTTCTTGCCAAATGAAAGAGAGGGAGGCCTCTGCCCTGAGTTAGGGTACAAAGAACAACAGCCTAGCTATACTAAATACATACAAAAAAGGTGAGTGGGTGCAGCTACTGCTGGAGTGATTTAATTGAGCATCTACAGTTATGGTAAGGGCACTTACACAACTTACTATGTTCATTCAGTGAATCATTGATGGGTAAATTCCAAAAGCTCACACAATCTGGGAGGAAGCAAGGTAATAGTCCATAAGTCCATGGAAAATGGTCCTAATGAGGCCTGCTAGACATGGAAAAGGAATCTAGTTTGTAGTGTTCTGTAAAGGTATAAACAGAGGGCTATGTATCTGCCTGTAGAATGCTTCCAGAGTCCACTGCCTATTGATATGCCATTAAAGAAAACCAACACAATTGTAGAAAAAGCACATGGAGGTAGAGATGCTCAACAAACTGCTTTAATAATCCACAAGTGATCCACAAACACAATAAAATTTAGAGTTTTCATTTCTGTTCATTCAGAAATGTCCTCATTCATTCTGCTTTTTCTACACATGCCATTAAAGAAGCCCTGACCCTAGTAAATCAAGTCTTGACCATGTCTGGATGTGCCTGCTATTGTGACAATAACAAAAAGCAATAGCAAGGGACAACCATTTGGATATAGTCTATTCTGACATGGATTACCCTATCTTGTACATTTCATAGAAAACAAACAGCTGTTCAGCTTCACTAAAGGATTTAGTTCTTTCAGGATAATACCTCATTTGCCTATGCACACCCAGAGTATGGAAAATCCTTTTTCCATGGTTTGGAGGTTCTGGAAAAAAGAAAATAGGGAAATTGATGGTTTGATTCAAAATAACTCTGAAACTACCTTATGGCTGAATAAGGAATTTGTTCTTAACTCATTCACTCCAGTGGAGCTCAGGAAGTTTGCAGTGTAACTTCCAATGGGCGGAACCTAAGCCTTTTGACAGAATCAAATTATGTCTTCACATTTCAAACAAATGTTCATATCTCTAGAACCATAGGGGTTATGAAAGAAGTATAAATGGCAAACACTTCAGCACAAACTATTTTTATAGTGGTAGTATTCTTTAGGTTCTGTTTCTTAAATTGAATTTTATAGGTTACACTAAACACAGTAACTATTACGTTTGTAATATTTTGTAAACCACTTACAATATCTCAGCAACCATTCAAGTTACACACGTACTATCAGCAACATTTTGTTCATCTAGCTGTGAGCATTCATATGAAGCTAAGGACTTCTGTCTATTTTACTTGATTGTTGAGATATTTAGAAAAATATGAAAATTATATCTGCATAAATTAATATCATAAAAACAACAGTTAATATATCTTTACCTGCACTAGACAGAGGTCAAATATGAATCCAGTTGAGTTTGCTGTTCTGTAAGCTTTAAGATGAAATATTTTAAAACCTTGTACAGAGTATGGTTTTGGAATTATTTATGCAAATATGAACAAGCAATATTGGACACCTAGAGATGTCAGTAGGAGTTAACTGCAGATACACCTAGACGCGTCATTCGGATGTAATGAGTAATCATATTTCAGTGGGAAACCAACTAGGGTTTACTCACCATAAGATCATGCAGCTCAGATACTCATCTTGCAGATGTCAGAACAATAAGCAACATAGTCTTTCAAGTCATGAACCGTAAATCAGCCAGATGAGTTGGATCAAAGGGAGACAGTACACTTTTCCTCAAAAAAAGTACCCCAATTCAGTCCTAGCACTAAGAGCTAAAAATAGAGGTTAAACTGTTTGACAGACCTGCCAGACCTGTGAAAACAATAAACATATAAAAATTGCCAGTATTCTTAAGAGACACAGCACTTGTTCATTAAAAACTAAAATAATGTTAAAATACATAAAAACTGTGGAAGGTATTCCCAAACAAGGAGTTATCTACCCAGCAATGGAGAGTAGAGCCAACCGTCGATCCTCTGAAACTCAGGAGGAGCATTCACAAAGGATGGCAGGAAAGTACTGAAGGCAAATGTGCGGAAGGGGCCAAAGGTTTCAGAAAACTATCTGTCTATCATATCCTTGGCAGGATATAATCCAGATAGCTATATGCTTTTGCAGTAATGATATATGATAAACATAACTGTTTGAATATAAATGAGAATAAAGGAATTAATACACACACACACAAAGCTGAAAGTTAATCCTCAAAAAAACAGTCACATACAAATTTAGCCCACTATTACTTAAACAAGTTTATTTAACTATATAATGAAAGTCTATACATCAAGCAATCTTGCCAGAATTTGACATGGATAGCAAACTTTATTACATGCAAAGTGAAACAACTAGGTACAGATATTTAAAAATAATGTGACTATGATTATTATTCATGGATATTCAAGGTTAAAAGTCATAATAATTTAGAAACCAGGGGAAGTATCTTGGATATGTGACACACTAGCATTTGAGACAAACACATATCAAACTTACAAATTATTTTGATCCAAAGAAAAACATAGTTTTGAAATGTATACATCAGGTAATACAGTTCAATAATTCATAGTGTACCTCTCAACTTTCTAGCACAGTATGTCTAGGACAAAGTCAGAAATAATGGAGGACAAGGGTACAAAAATAGGGACACATTTTAATTATTGGCCTTATAAACTTAAAGCATTTCTAGAATAAAAAGGGTTGTGATAGCACACATTTTCTGAAAAATATGAAGTCTGAAACTCAAATCCATCCATCTATCCATTCATCCATCGATCTATCCATGACCTTTTTTCCCATTTCTTTTTACACTTGGGGTGTCCCTTCAAACAGTGTCAATCATCTAGAGCCAATGTTCACACTACTGGTGGGTATCTGTACAGCAGCTGCTCTTCCATACGACACACAAGAACACACATGGACATTATGGAGAGTTTGGAGTGTCCAATCCCCTTATTTCAATTCTTTGGAATGTGGTAGGAAACCAGAGAAAAATTCAGACTGCACACAGAAGGCATCCCAGCAGAGAATCGAACCTGAGAATGTCTCACTGTTAGGCAGTAATACTACCTGCTGTGCCAGTGTGCTGCCCAAGTCTGAAACTCAAATGTCTGTCGTTATTTAATGATTTCAATCCTCAGTGATTTGCAAGAAAAGCATTAATTTTAGGAGAAGCAGCAGTACCGTAGCTAGGGTGCAGTGAGCGGGGCAATCACCCTGGCCTTTTAAAAGCCGGTAATGCATTGCATTTGAAGTCAAACATAAGTGCTTTAGTACTCCATGTATGGTCTAAACTGTTGCAACTGCTTGCTTCACTTTAATAGTTAGAACATTTTTTTTTAACTACAATCTGAGGACTGTAGTCCTCCATGCAGGCAAGGTATAAATTGTAGCAACTGTTTGCTACAATTTATAAGAAGATTTTTTTAACTAAAACTTGAGTGCTACAGCATTCCATGCAAGCAGCATATAAACTGTAGCAAAATGTAGCAAACAGTTTGCTAGAGTAGATAAGAAGAAACTCTTATTAATTGATTTTTTAATAAAAGGGAAGAGAGACAGGGCACAGAAACAGGACCTAAAAAGATGGGTGGAGGGTGTTGTACATCTTGCCCATCTGGTCACCTGGTTGGAGTGGCATTAGAAGGAACATTCATTTTTTTTTTCTTTTTGCTCTTCAATTGAAGAGCTTGACTGGCGTAATACATTGGTCATTACCTGAAGAGTTGAAGGGTGGGGCACCGGTTTCGTGATACCAGCAGAGGATACTGGCTGAGCCAATTATGCTTCTGAGGAGCAGACCAAAAATATGAGGCAAAAACCTGGACATTCTGTGAAAATCTGGATAGCTGAAAGGTATGAGTCACAGTGACATTAAGAATGTACTGGACTAGATTATGAATGTTAGCCTGGGACTGTGGGTTTGTGGATACACACAGTGATATCAATATACTAATTCAAAATTGCTTGTCAGCTAAAAGGAGAAAAATGATGGTCATAGAGCCAGGTATAACACTTAACATTTACCAGAATATTGTAGAACTGTAAAAAAAAATATCAGAACTGTAAGCAAGCGGAACAGAGCACAAACAAAAAAGTATAGTTGCGTAAGTAAACTTACCATTACATTTGAAGTTCAAATGACTGCTGCTGCAGTCGCCTTAGCTATACGAGTTACATCCTGCATAGGATTTAACAGCCTGCCAGCTTCCAAAGCTTCAGGGCACCTTCCATAGGCCCAAACTATCAGCTTGAGCTGATTGACTAAATTGACAGGTTTAGGCACAAAGCTTTTTGGAGCTTTTATGCCAACAGACAGAGGAAGGCTGAGCCCTGAAGACACAATGTTAGGAATAACAAAAAATAAATGTCCGTCCCCTGGCATAAAAAATACACCCAAAAAACAAGCTACTGTTATGGTGAGTTTACTTACACAACTGTTCTATGTTCATCATATTGATAATAGCTGCAGTAGCCTTAGCTAGATGGGTAGATTAACTTAGCTAACTGTATTTGAGATGAGAAAGGAGAAGAGCCCAGGAGGCTCTGGACAATGGTCCTAGCAAAGCTTGGTCTAGACCTAGAGAAGGAATCAAGCTTATGGTGCTTTGTAAAAGTATGCACAAAGGACCACGTTTTTCTAGAATACTTCTAAAATCCAAGCCTTTCCAAAAAGCTGTAGATGAAGCCAATGCCCTGGTAGAGTAGGGTCTTGACCCTGCCTAGAATAGTCTTGTTGTGGTTAATATAACAAAAGGTAACAGCCTTAGACAACCATTTGGAAACAATATATTTTGACACAGGTTGTCCCTTCCTCTTACTTTCACAAGAAATGCACAATTGATCCAAAGATCTAAAAGATTTAGTTCTGTCAAGACAGTGCCTGAGTAATCTGTGGACATACAAGGCCTGGATATCCTTTAGCCCTCATTTCTAGGTTCAGCAAAGAAAACAGTGAGCTAGATAGCTTGGCTTAAAGTACACTCATATCCCACTTTAGGCATAAAAGAAGGATTAGTTCTCAAAGAAACCCTGTCTCTGCAGAAAATGAGATAGGGCTGACTCACCATAGCAGCCTGCAACTTGGATGCTCTTCTTGCAATCTGTAAAACTGTTTTCCATGTTAAGAACCTCAACTCAGCTGGTTTAGCTTCTTCAGATGGAGCACTTGTTAGTCTCTCTAACACAAAACTAAGATACCAAGAAAGGGCCATCAGTTTTCTTGGAGGCATTTTATGTAAAACCCCTTTCAAAAACATTTTGACATGAAAATGTATCGAATGAGGAGGATCCATCGGCAGACATGCTGAAATGGCTGATAAACAAAGATATTGGTAATCTCCAAACTCTGGACCCGACCCAGTTCGGGTTGTAAAAGGCAGGTCATGTCTCCTAAACCTGACAGACTTCTTTGAAGCAGTCACCAAAGCTGTAGATGAGGGTAAGGTGGTTCACCTTTAAGTCCTATTCTTGTTTGGGTAACAATATTCATAGCCCGTTAACAGCCTATCTAGATCTCGCCAAGTCTTTCGACACCATCCCCCACTCTGGAATTATAGATAAACTCACTAAACTAGGTATAACTCCTTATGCCACAAGATGGGTTGCCCACTGGCTCACTGACAGAACCCACACTGTGAAAGTAGCAGACTCCAAATCCGACTTCAGACCAGTGACAAGTGGAGTACCACAGGGTTCAGTCCTGGGTCCTCTCTTGTTTGGTATCTACTTCTCTGAAGTACAGGCTAACACAGAAGGTCTTTGGTTAACAAAGTTCACAGATGACTGCAAACTAGGAGCCATAATCAAATCTCCTGACGATGTGGACATCCTACAAAAGGGCCCCACTGAGACAGATGCCTGGTGTCAAAGCCATGGCCTCAAGCTCAATGCCAAAAAGTGCATTGTCATCCCCCTTTGGTAAAAACTCTGTACCCATGAACTACCACTTAGGCAGTAGTCTATGTAACACCGAAAGTGTGATAAGATACCTTGGGACACAGGTGGACAGTAGTCTCTCCTTTGATAACCACATCGCCACAGTAGACAGGAAATCTTTCTACATGGCACACCTCATCACAAATGTTTTCTCATCCAGGAAAAAAAGGTCATTGTTCCCCTCTACTCATCACTCATTAGATCCATTACAGAGTACAACGCCCCTTTTGGTATGTACCTTACAAGACATCTACAACAACTGGAAAGGCCGCAGAAATACCTCACAAAGATGATTACCAGCCTCAAACAGATGCCCTACGCTGACCGTCTCAAAAAACTCCAGCTTTACTCCATCGCATATCGCCTACTCAGAGGAGATCACTGCCTAACATACAAAGCTATGTCAAACCCAGAGCTTTTGGACATGCTCCACTTAAAGAAATCCCAATCCCTCCGAGCTACATGCCCTAGGGACCTAAACCTGGTCACCACAATAAACAGAACATGCTGGAAGGATAGATTCCTGTCCCAGAAACTCCCCATACTCTGGAACAAACTACCTGTCTATATCAAACAAAGCTCCTCATTAGCACTCTTCAAGAAAAATCTTTATAATTGGATGGGAAATAGGAAATTCATCCCGGGGATCACTTCTGTGGCTCTGCTCGACAGTGGCATAGGAAAATTATTTTCTTGGATGGCAAAAGCCAGGTTACCTTTTTGGTTAGGCTTATACAGGCCCTAGGGCCAATAGCCTAGTACCTACCTATGAAATCAACTTTGATGAACGAGTAAGAAAGGCCATAGGATAGTAACTCACACAAATACTGTAAAGTCAGAGAACAAATAGTCCTGAATTGGTGCTGGTTGTGCTGTTGGCACCAATTACTAAACATTTTACATTTACTAATATATGATTTTCTAGTAGCAATCTTTCTTGCCTCCTAGTACCTACTGCATATCCTCATCAAACATTTGCCTAAAAGGAATTAAGACCCTATCATCCAGGCAGTCAACTGAAGTTGATTAGATTGGGGTATATCGAATATCCCTGTTCTTGTGTGAGTTGATCCATTCGGAGAGGAAACTTGTGGTAATTGCCCCTGGTCATTTCCAAAAGAAGGCAGAACCAGATATGCCTGGGCCAGAAGGGAGTCACAATGACCCTGGGGGATTCTTTCCAAATCTTCAAAAGTACCCTGGATATCAGTGGAAAGGGTGGAAAAGCATACAGGCACATTCCTGTCCAAGGAAAATAAAAGGCATCTGTCTTCCAGGGCTTCTTATATGGAGTCCTGGAGCAGGATCTTGCTAACTGATTGTTGAGACAGGCAGCATATAGGTCTACCTGAGGAACTCCTTACGGATGGATCAAAATCTTGGAAGACCCCTTGATCTAGTTTCTATTTGTGAGAGTCTGCCCTTGTCCTACTCAGCTTGTCTGCCACACAGATTTGCTCTGATGGAATGTAAGATGCCTATAGAGTGAGATTGTGAAGCTATATCCCAAGCTAACATGGCTAGTCTGGAAAAGGGGTACAACCTGCTTCCTCCTTGCTTGTTGATGTATCGCATGGCTGTGGTATTGTCTGTAACAACTTGAAGAGGTCCCAGAAACCAAAGATGATTCATATAGTTGAGTGCCTTGATCAGGGCAAGCATTTCCTGTATGTTTATGTGCTTGCATCTGTCTTTGGTGTCACACAACCACCTACACTTTTATTCCCCTAAAATTGTTCCTAAAGCAAAGTCCAAAGCATCTGTGGTGGCTGGCCGCATTGGAAAAGTGAGGGGAGAGATCTGGATGTAAGGATATCAGCTGTCTCTGCCAAGTGAATTCTCTTCTGACAAACCCCAGCACTGGGATTTGAAAATAAAAAGGATTTTGGTGCATGTTGGTGCTAGGACAATATGGACTTCAGATAAAAATGCATTTTTCTCATGTGGAGTCTAGGCAGGGGTATCAGGAGCATCACAGATGCCATGAGACCTAAAACCCTGAGGTATTCCGTCACAGTGACCGATGTATGAATAGAAAACCTTAGAAACAGATATAGATACAGATCTATTTTTCCTGTGGAAGAAAAGTGCTTTGTACTGAAGTGCCTACCTAATACCAAATGTACATATTCCTGTGTGGAGACAAAAGAACGACTTTTGAATGTTTACTTGGAATCCCAGCTTGTGTAAAACATTTCTCAACCAAGTGAGAGATTGAAGTCAGTCATCAAAACAAGGAAACATGTGGATACCTTGTAGCCTGCAATGCTTCACATGCATGGGAAGCCTGTTCCAGAGAATGGGAATTCTCTAAGAAACATGTCTCTCTCCAACATGTCCTATTTATGTCATAAGCAAAATGTAGGTTTTTGATCCAGTAGATCTAATGCTGATTGTTTTGCATATGTGCAAAGGGTTCATCAAAATAGGTTCCAGGGATGCCTTTTATAAAGGAAGAATTTTCTTCCACTGCCATGTATAACTTTGATAGATGATCTTCATAACCCATTTGTCTGAAACTATCTGTTGCCAAGTGGAGATTCAGACTTTATGTAAGGGAAATGAGGCTGCCAATGTGGGATGGGGGAAAAGGTACCTAAAAAAATCATTCTGACTTGCTGCATTGCCCTTGGTTTTGGGAGGTTCCAGAATTCTTTTTGGAAACCCCTTGTCATTTCTTTTTAAATATCTGTTTGCCTGCATTTTGTTGAGAATGTTTTTTTTTGGGGGGGGGGTTGCAAAAATCTGAATGAGGAGTTAGAGAATCCATAAACAGTGCACCTAGGAGTGACCAACAGAGCTGGGCTAAAAGTATGGCGTATAACAAGCATGGATAAAAACCAGCAGAGAATTTTGTTTGCAATGTTTCTTGCTCTTAGTTTTTGGTGGTGCACATTTGCAGGGTTTTGGTTTTGTTGAGTTAGACAATCCTTTGAAAATCTGAAAAAGAAGAGCTGAAAAATCTCAGAGATTCCCTGTATCAACTTACCCCTCTTAAACACTTTTTGATTACCTCTGCAGCTGAGGGGCCAAAATATAAATATATATCCAAAATAGAATTTAAAATATTGTTTTTAACATCAACTGGGAGGTTCTGAGAACTCAGCCAGGCAAACCTCCTCAAAACAGTACCATTGGTCATAGCCCTGGAAGAAGTATCAGCTGAGAAATATGTGCACACTCTAAACAATGAGTAGTGATTTGTACAGCAGATGTAACTAAATTATTTAAAGCAGATATTTCCTCACCAAAAAATGCAGACAAAATATTCCTCATACGTACATAATTAGTCAGAACAAACTTTAACATATGAGCCTAACAATTAAAAATTCTGAAAATCAAAGTTGCAGAAGCATACATTTTTTCCAAATTATCAATAATATTCCCACCTCTTATTGGAAAGAGTAGGACTGGAATTAACTAAAAGTTTAACAGCAGTAGGATTAACTAAAGTTATGCCTGCTGGGTCAGGTTTGAGAAGAGTGTATAAAAATTTATACGACTGAGGGAATTTATGCATCCTATTTGCCTATTTTGGGGCAGCTGGCTGACCATCAGGAAAATTGCAGGCAATAACATACACATTCCTCAAAGATGACAGAACTGGATGAAAGGATTAAGGCTATGGAAATTCATTCTGTAACACCTCATAGTCTTTTTTGAGGAACTGAGAAACCTCGGTGCTGTCTCATTGCAAACAATGGCATATTCTGGAAATAGTGTCAGAGAAAGAGAAAAAAACCACAAGGAGAATCAGAAACCAAGATCTTCTCAGTCTGAATCAGAAATCTGAGGAAAAAATCCTGTATCTGTTGCTTCATCTTCCTGCCCAGATTCAAAATCTTGAATCCCTTCAGGAAAAGCTGTATCCCTCTTACTTTTACCAGAAACTACTTTATAAGAAGGATCAACAGCCTGAATTAACCTCTGAGCCAGACCCGGTACACTACTCCTGTCTCCGGAACTTTTAGGAAGAAGAGAAGCATGTTTAGTTTTCTGTTTCTTTTTGGCAGGAAAAATTGGGCCAACAGTGCTATTAATGGCAATAGCAGCATCTTCCCCAGGGGTGGGCACATCATTCTGACAAAACAGGGAAACCTTCCGTATTCCATCTCCAAGGACCAGTAAGAGTGATTGTCCCTTGTCCACTATGTGCACCCTAACAGAGGGCAACTAACTCCTGTTTCATAGTGTCTGTATGTGCTACACCAGAAAGATCTGGGGTAAAAGATCGGTAGTCTGAGGTACAACTAATGGCCACAGCAGAGTCACCCACCCACAGCGGAGGCAAATTGCTAGCCTGCTGTGGTGGCAAATGTTGTTTGTTTAACCTTTTTCTTTTTGTGGCTGGAAGAAAGACCAACTGTGGGACCAACATCTTGTTCCATGGTCAAAGCTGAAAATGGTGCCTCTTTCTCAAGGAAAACAACTAGCAAAAGTCAGTAAAATAAGTCTTTTAAATTCACTTTTTCCACACAAAACACAGTAAAACAAAACACTTTGAAACATTTACAAGCCCTCAAAAAGTAAAATAAACACAGTTTATCCACAGAAAAAAATGTTTTCAGTTACTTCAAACAACTTTAAACAAAGGGAAAAAAGAGTGCTCTCATTTAAAGTGCAATACAGTCTCATAATATTTCATTAAAACACAAACTCCTAGCTTTAAAATAACTTTATTGAACAGGACAGTGTTACTAAACAAACATTTTTTTTAAAGGATGAGCATACGCTGACCATTGATCTTCAAAAGCCTAAAGACGAGCAGTATACCCTTCAGTGGCAGGAAAGCTCTGAAGGGCTAGACACCCAAACATGTTTTTTAGTCAGCTGACCTGAGATGACTGATGGTTTGGGCACATGGAAGGTGCCCTGAAGTTTTGGAAGCTGGACAGTTGTTATATCCAATGCATTGTGTAACCCATGTAGCTAAGACTACAGCAGCAGTGATCAGTAGGACAAACATCATACAATAGATGCAACGCACAATTTACAACACAGCAAGGAACCTAAAAAGCTAACACAGCATTGCTAGTGAAAAAAATTGGAGTAATCAAGTTATTTAATACATTATCCAAACGTTCAAGATTAAACAAGTTCTAGATGGTTTACAAGAATTCGGAAAACATCTAAAATTCAAGCCTGAACAAGTTGCAGATGGTTGACAAGAATTCGGAAAACATCTAAGATTTTGAAAAGTTAAAAATTTAAGTTACGTGTACTCAGTTTAAAAAAAGTGTATGTTCTTCCCACCTACATCTTAAAAAGAGAGGAATTTAGGGAACAACTAGTTGAAATTATTAAAGAGTTATTAAGGAAGAGAAAAATATGTTCAGGAGGAATAGCTAGTGAGTGGGATAAAATGAAAATTAAGTTTAAAAATAGGATAGAAATAAAATAGAGAGAGATCTAGATAAGAAATAACAAGAATTATTTGGTGGGCTGCAAAGGTTAAAATCTTGCAGAATAAACGGAATCTCTGAACAATAAGAGGAGCAAATGCAGAGTTCTAAAGAGAAAATAGGGGAGTACCTGGTTAGTATGCATGAATTAAGAAAAATTGCTGTTAAGTAACTTAACTCCACAGCACAAAAACTTGTAACATGACTTAGGAAGCCTATAACAAGAAAAATAGAGAGAGATCATGTACAGGTGTTACAGATATTTCGGGAATTTTATGAAAATTTGTATAAAGCAGAGAAATGTGGAAATCAAGAAAGAGTACAAATCAGAATATTAATGAAATACTTAAGTATGCCAAGGTTAGAGGGAGATGACACAACGATTAACAAGACAGGAGGAGATGAGATAAAATCAGCGACATGCAATCAATCTGCAGGAAAGAACAGATGGTATTCCTGTGGAATATTGGAATCTAGGAGGGAAGAAAGTGATAAAGATCTGGAATGTTTTGTTTAACAGTATTTTGAAAGGAGGGAAAGCACCAGCATCCTAGAAGAAAGCTGTGGTGGATATAAAACCTAAAGATGGTAAAGACCAATCAGAACCTGAGTCATATAGGTCTATTTCAATTTTAAACCATGATTATAAAGTGTTTAGGTCTATAATAGCTAAAAGAATGGCAAAGCTGTTGCTGAAATTGATAGATATGGATATATGTGGTTTTGTGGAGGGGAGGCAAATATTTGACATCATTAACAGAGCAATGATAATCCAGATGGAAGCAGGGTATAAGAAAATGCTGCTGTTGATGGTGGGTCGTGGCGCAGAGAAAGCAGTCAACAGACTAAGCTAGGATTTTATGAGTAGGGCAGTGGAAGCATTTACAATGCCTGATACAGTAATAAGGTTATTTGGGAGGATATATGAGGGATCAGAGGCAAGAAAATTGAGATGTTGCTCTTTAATAAGTCGTGCCTGAACAGAAGAATCACACATGGGTGTCCTCTTTCCCCATTGCTATTAACTTTATATTTACAGCCATTGGCAAAGAAAATAAAGGACTCAGAAATTCAAGGATATAACTTGTATGGTAATCAAGAAAAGTTGGCTTTATTTGCAGACAATATTATTTTGTACCAAACGACATTTCAGTGTTGTGGAACATCTTGAATCAGTTTCATGTCTTTTCATGATATAAAATCAATAAAGATAAAACAAAGGCTGTAGATGTAAACTATGTACCCACATATGAACTGGTCCAATAACTATACTTATAGGGACACAATAAAATGAAGTACTTATGACTATGGATTAAAAAAGATTATGCTAACGTAGGAAAGGATAAGTAGGAAGAGACTAAACAAAAGATAATACGGGAAAAACCTGAGAAAATGGAAGCTGTTGTTTATGGATATGGATAGCAAGATATAAGTAGTGAAAATGTTTTTAGCCTCTTTAGTTTTATATACAGGCAGGCATATCTGTATTAGCCATAGCAGAAGTTGTGGAAAAGTATTTTTAATGAGTTGAAGGAATTTATCTGGGAAGGGAAGAGAGCAAGGGTGAAGTGGGATAAGTTGATCCTTAACCTTATCCTTGGGATAAGTTGAACAGAACAAGGTGGTTTAGGATTACCTGTTTTGCAGGGATATTTTAGAGCTATACAGTTAAGGCTCATATACATAACACAAGCAGAAAGCTATAGTTCAAAGTGGAAAGGGATGATGATGAAATAGGGGAAATTTAAGAAATAAAAGAGAGAGAGAAGGATTTTGGATGCAGATCCTTAAGGAGAATAGCAACAGCCATACAGAATATTGTATACGTATAACTAGAGAGAGGAAGGTAACAGAATGGGAAGAGGCCAAGAACACATTTGGACTGCAGGCTAGACATTGCCTTCCCTTATCAGTGACTGATAGCAAAGTATAGGCAAAGTGAAAGTGATAAGGGTATCCTAAGTGAAAAGCCTGCTATGGGGGGGGGGGTTGTTGAATGTAGAACAGACTCTGCTGTTAAAAAAGAGATAATTAATAGGGCATATCAAGTATTGTACAGTAATTACAGGAATCAATGACAGGGGGTTAGAAAAGATTGGGAAGAGAGATTGGATAAGCAATTCATAAGGAAACAGTGTGAGAACATATGTATGGTTCCCAAAGGCAGTGGTAGATTTAGGCTTTGGTGCAGGGGTCCCCCCCCCCGAGTTGCTATGCAACCTGTCCTCAGATAAGAAAAAAACTTTTTTTACTGAAATCAGAAAAATGTACAACCAAAATGGTACATTTTCCATTTCAACCTGTTTCAAGCTTGTTTTTCCCCTTTTATCATACATAATTGCCACAATGGAGATGCAACTGGAAATGCCAATCAGGTGACCTGATCCTAAGATCCTGAATGGCTCCTCCAACTGCGTCTCCAATTGTGTTTGAGAAGGGGACCCAGATGAATGTGTCATGTATCAGTGAAAGAATAAAAACAGAGCAACATTTAAATCTGCAATTTGAGTACTACAGCAGTATTGTTTTTAGTACTAGCTTCAACTCAATAGGAGAGCCTTCAAAATCATTCACAGCCAATGTGTGTGGTCCTGCTAACATCAGGTATCTGCTATCTGTCCTGGTCTTGGTGTTTATTCTTTATGTTTCACCTCTGGGATCCAACCTAAGCATTCAAAAATAAATACAGCCATCACTGCCACAAAGGCAGGTATTAGGGTTATAGTATTTCTTTACTAATATTAATAAAGCTGCTAATGAAGAAAAACTCAGAAAACAACTGTCCACGTTTGGAACCTGTAATAAAAACCCAGTATTGCATTTTAAATAATACTGGCTCATTCTGACTTACGACTACCAAACATCATAAAATACAATCCCATCAGTATGCATGAATATATATCCTACAATTTAGTTACTGCCATTGTGAAACATGTACCATCTGCAGTAACAATAAGCAAGACAATCATTCTAATTCAGCAATAGCTTCTACCCGACCCATCGACCAGCAGGCTTACTCAGAATTAGACATGGTAAGCATGAGAGAAAATGCTAACATACTAAAATAATTCATTTTAACTAGATTCTTCCTTCCTGCTGGAGGTAATAACTGCTTCCCCACGGTTAGTTAATTTGTTGCTGCAGATCAGTTACAGCTAAGATCTTTGCATCAGAGCTACAAGGGCTGGGGCTGAATGTTGACTTCAGTTCAAGGTCTCTGTCGTGTTTTGCACACACACACACACACACACACACACACACACACACACACACACACACACACACACACACTATAAACATGCTTATTGATGCACATGCATGATTTGCATGCCACAAGACCTGGCTTGTGAAAACAAACTACAGTTAACACTAGATGCAAGACTTACTAACAAGAGGAGATTTGAATGGGAAACAGAAAGTTTATCCCGGGGATCACTTCAGTGGCTCTGCTGGACAGAGGCACAGGGAACTAATCTAAGGGGCGGCGAAAGCCAACACATTCTGGCTAGGCTTATAAAGGCCTTTGGGCAGGTAGCCTAATACCTACCTATGAACCTATAATAAATAAATAAATGATACACATGGGAGAAAGCTTTGATATAAGATGGATGAAAACTACAAGATTTTCACATGAGGAAGCTAAGTTTGGTGTGATTATAAACTAATAAGTCAGATACATTACAAAATGCGATGCAAAGGTAAAAAAAAAACAGATATAAAAAGAATGTTAATGTGGAACTGAGGGCAGTATTTATTGTGAAGGAGTCAAGTATTATGGCTGCAAATGGGAAAAGAAAGAGGAACAGATTCATTTGGGTAGTACTGCTAACTGAATGAATGTAGAAAAGGGCAAGTCAAGTTCTGCTAAAGAACACAGAATGGAAGAAAAGACACATATGACCACTGGATTGAGAATGGATTTAAGGCTGCATTTGTTTAATGAGAGAGTGGTGCCACTCTGTAATGCACCGCTGACACTGCAGAGTAATGCGCATCAGCAGAAGGATTTAGAATTGCCAGGGGGTAGAAAGAAAAGTGGGACAGCTGCATAAGTGGTGGTAGTAACAACAGTATTGTGGCAAAAAGAGAATTGTGCTTAAAACCAGTGAAAGAACATTAAACTATAAAAAGTAATTTTTATACTCTGTCAAGGAAAGCTTTCTGTGTTCAGTTATTTCTTGCACTGATTCATCCAAAAGCATGTCCATGTGGTTTATATTTGATGTTGCATGACATTAAAGTAGATTTAGTCTTCTGTGAAAGGCCACAATGGTTACATTTCTTTTTATAAATTTCTTATAACTAAACTGAGTATTTGCTTTTTGGGATTGTTTTTTTTTTTTTTATAACAGTGAGTTTCTTAATTTGCTGCATTGTTTTTTAATTAACTGAGCTTCACTTCATTTACAGTAAGCATTATGTACTTATAAAAAATATTTACATTTACTGTGCTACTTCCTGTGGTAATGTTGCCTTTAGTGGGACTTTTTGATGGGTTATCATAATGCATATGCAAACTATGCCAGGGAGGGTAACAGTTTCTTGACATGGACAACCAAACATCTCTTCCAGACATGCCTTGAAACAAATGTTTGTCATCTGTAAATCTGATGTTGGACGGGAGTTACCTACCTCCATAGTCCCACCACACTGATGTACAACTGAATGCATATTGATGTCTTTTCACACTTGCTGTCATAACATCTTAAGGTATCTACAACCCCCCACTCTGCTTATCAACTTTCACGACTGGGCCCCCCTTTTGCAAATTCCTGCAGACTCCAAAGAATTTTTCCTCAGGTAAATTACAAATGTTGGGAGGTGAGATGAGGAAGAAAGAGAAATGGGAACGTTTGTTTTGTGAATGTAATGAGTAGGCAGACTTCAAAAATTCCCTACAGAGTACTCTGTCAGAAATATTGGGTGAGAAAATAGGTGTAATTAAGGAAATTATTACTTTTTTTTTTTTTTTTTTTTAGTTGGGATTCAAGATTCATTTGTCTAGACATAAGGCCTGGTTAAGTTTAATTCTGGTAGCTGTCAAAAAAGCAATTACTAGAAAATGGAAATCAGAGTTGAAACCAACTGTACTTGAAGTATTGAATATTGTAAAAGAGATAATAGAACTGGAAGTGGAATCTTTAGAAAAGGCTATGAGCAAATTGCAAAGGCAAAAAAAAGAAATGGTTTGAATAATACATGCAGAATAATGTTTTGGAGGAGGAGTGAGATTTAAGGAAAGTCAGGAATTGAGAAATTTAAATAATGTTGGGTTAAACAAAACAATATATGTGATATGTAATGTTTGTAACTAGGAACACGTTCATATAATTTGTTATAGCAATAACCCACACCTGGGTGTGGGTAATGCTGGATTTACCCACGGTTGGCGGCGTGGTGGTTTGGGCGAGGCCCAGTGACCAAACCAAACCAAACGTGGTAATACATCACACCAATTACCCATGTGTGGTTATTATTATTATTATTAGAAAATATTATTTTACTTTTCTTAAATAATGGCATATAAATAATGGCATAGTGCCCCTTTACAGCCCTTCCTACAGCATGATGCATGATGCGCACAGAGTGCTTTGTACTGGCGTCTCGCGCACAAAAGAGTTGTGGGCAAGCAAAGCAAGAAAGCAAGATCTTTTTTTTATTTTTAGCTTTTTTAATGGGTTTTTAGCATGGCGAGGCAAAATTTAAAAAAAGCTAGCGATATGCGTTGCTTATTTTCGCTCTATCTCGCTATGTTAACTAATTATGTTAAGCCAAAGCAACTTAGAGATCTTGCTTTCTCCGTTGCTTTTTTTGCTTTTGCCTGTTTTTTGTTAAATGGTTAGCTATTTTTTAAAAATTTTAAAAGCGGATCTCTCTGTTGCTTGTTTATATGCTTAAAGCCCATGTTAAATGTTAAACCCATTTAACAAAGTAAGTTAACAGTGTTAGCAGGTAGAAAAATTGTGAATTATAAAGAGTAAAAGTCCGCCATTCGGGACCTTTTTATACTAAGCTAGCGCGATAATATGCAGCTGTTAATTAACATTAATGTATGGTTGCCTATGTCTTAAGTAATAAAGGTGTTAAAGAAAAGATTGTATGTTCACCACAAAAAGTATGTTTTCATATCAGAAGTAAAATGAAAAAAGAGAATGCTGAAAAAACGAAGGAGGCAACATCAGAAAGTTTATTGGATCAACATCCTTGGTATCACCGACAATTGTTTATATTAGGACACACCAGAATGCAAGCACTTTTCCTGGTGCAATGTAAGCCAACCTTATAATGATAGAGCTCTTATTTTCAAGAAATAAATGTTTCTGTTACTGTAGTTCTTCTTAAGAAGAAGAGATTCAAAAGAAGATGAGATTAAAAAAAAGTGTAACATCCATTGGGAGGCTATTTCCCCCTGCAGCCCCCAAAAGGAGTGCAAGGTACTTATAACTGTGTAAAGCAGGTAGTGCAGGGTGTTGGTATCCCCCTTGCTGGATGTAATACCTGTGCGTGGCTGTCTTTCACAGACATTAAGTCAGTAATGTGCATTAGAGTTTCATTTTTTTATTCTTATTATCTGCACTCAAAAAAGAGTCACTAACTTTAGAATGGAGTTATGGAAGTTTCCATATGTGTCTTAAGGGACATAACTTTACTTTTATCAGAGATCTTATGCCTCTAGAAATAACTTGAAATAATCTGGAATCAAAACCTCCCGTAAGACTAGAAGGATGGATCTTAAGATCAGCCCTTTTCATCTGTTCTAAAGGATTAAAAAAACAGGAAACAAAAAACAGCTTATTTCAAATCCAGAAACAGAGTTATTTAGGAAGAAGCAACTAGCAAAGATTTCCATATAAAGCAGTTGCAAAAGTCCTCACATTAGACAAATACGAGCCAAAATAAGCAATGATTCTTTCTTACAGAAAGTAAAATAAACACTTTACAAAAATGCATTATATAAAAAATCAATGAAATGCTGTATGCTATGACCCTGAAAAAAGTTTTTAAACTATAAACATGATATAGTAACCTCTCTTGATGGTAAATTTATCCCAACAGGAATCAGACCGATAATACCAAAGTAATTACAAAGTCAAAGTCTAAACGTCACATATGATGCGCGTCAGGAATAGTAAAGACAAAAATAATCATGAGGGAATTTTTTTCCAGTAACTGGCAGATGGTCAGACGTTCTACTTCATAGCTGTCTAGTATGCTAATCCAAAGAGGAAAATAAAATGTCACCAGTACAAGTAAAGCTAGACTTGCTGCTACATCTCCACTCCACACTGCTTTATGGCAGTCCCATTCTTACTAACCTCCAGGCATCACAAAAATAACAACTTGAGCAATGCTATATATAGCAAAGGTACTAAATTTGCAGCTAACAACCCTTGCAGAACCCACCACTGTATGGCACTAAAATGACATCAACTCACATATACACTGGCTTCTTACCTCCGATACACTTTTCCAGAATCCATCTGCTGGTCCAGCACTAAATAACATTCTACGCAACTATGATCTCAGTCAGTCATTATATTCCAGTGACAAAAAACTCTTGTCTGCCAGTAAACCTGTTAAATATGCTGGGCATTGTCTGTACTCAAACCATGTTGCTGAGGCCTGAATCCCCTTATCTTTATCCATATCAGGTCAGCACCCTCCTTACCCTCCTTCAAAGCCGTTCTGAAAAACTTCCTAGATAAAAGCTGGCTCTGTTCTTGCTCAACACCAGGATAAATTATGTCCCAAAATTTGAACAAATCCCTGTTCACACCTTCCATCTCCTTACTCTCCCTTCTTCACTCACTCCCTTGCTTCTATCAATTTCTCTCCCCAGCTCCCTCTCTAAATATACCATAAGCCTGCTTTTCTCTCACTTTATATTGTAATTCATGTTTATGTTATACTAAATTATCTTTAATTTTTCTATAAACTGGCTAAAATGTCTGTCTCTCTATTAAATCATTGTCATATAACTTGTATCTATTCTTAAACAATGTTTTCATATTATGTCTAATTTGGTATAATTATTTAAACTGTATTTGTTTTTTGTATTATTTATAAAGACTGTAAAATTATTGCTCTTAAAATATTTTGCAATACTTTGGACTTTTTCTTCCCGGGCCTCTTTTGAAAATAGGCTCCTACCCTCTTGGACTTTTCTGGTAATCAAATTTCAATAAATAAAGTAAATAAATAATAAATAAAATGTCGATATTTTATCAAAATTTTAGAACTACCAGTACAACCATGGACAGTGCTCCAACCCAATGTTTAGGACCCTTTGCTCATATGAGAGCATTTACTGTAATGAACAATAACTGAAACAAATAACTGCTTGATAAACCAGTTCCTACCACATCCACTAACATAGTCTTTCCTCTCACAGACAAAGTCTTTTCATTGTTTGGTATTCTTGAAGTCCTAAGAACTAATAATGGACCTCCACTTAAATGCTATCAGGTTGCAGATTTTGCCAAATAGATGGAATTTAAATGTATGAAAGTGACACTTGTGGTCACAAAAGAATGAACTTAAAGGATTTTATGCGCACTTTCTTCAAAAGGTTTTGAGGAGAGTTCAAAGTAAACATGTATACACAAAAATGTACACAAGCACACACATGTGCTTTGGCACACATGCATACACACTTTACATATGTATAGATATGGATGTGCGTGTGTGTATCTGTATGTATGTGAGTGTGCAAGTTATTTGATTAAATGGATTCTGATCAAACCAGGATTCCTCAGTCACAGGTAACTGAATCCTGATTTAGTGGCCGGTACAAAGCAGGTAACTGAATCCTGGTTTAGTGGCTGGTACAAAGTAGGGGAACAGTACATGCCCCTGCCCCCCAGAACCCATGCCAATACTCATTCCCACTGATTAACTGGGCTATGAATCATTACAGCAGCATCAATGTTTCCTCAATCAATTATCTGCATAATAACAAATGCTAATCGAATTCTGTATACACACATATATATACACACACAAACATACATATATAATGTGGTTGTGGTAAACAATGTGGTTTTAATCAAGACACCTTACTAGTCTTTTTGGTTGAAAGTGATGACCTGTGTCCTTCCTTACCCTACTGCTACCCTAGCCTCAACCCTACATGTTACGTTACTACAGTCTCCTTTTCCCTAGCAGTACCACAATTCAGACAAATGATATATGAACATAATATTAGTGGGGGTTTTGTTTGTTTGTTTTTGTAGCTGACTGATCAAAAATGGAGAACATATGTTCTCCTTTTGTAACAGGTACAGTTCTAACCATTTTTTCTTTTCAACAGAGGTCAGTTTTGATGTGCAGAAATCAATGCAGCTTGCATCAATGTTTCTGCACATTGGGGTAGGGCTGACTCACCGTACGAGCTTGTAACTTAAAATACTCTTTTTGCAGAAGTCAGAGCAATGAGTAATACAGTTGTCCATGTCAAGAACCTCAAATCAGCCTTATGAGCAGGTTCAGACTGAAGAAGTGTTCATTTTTTAAGCACAAAATTAAGATTCTAAGTAGGAGCCACCTGTTTTCTAGGTGGATGGATATGTAAAACCCACTTTTAAAAATCGCTTGAAATGTGACCAGGAAGAAAGGGGAGGGTCTAAAAGTAGAAAAGAAGAAGTGGCTGAAAAATGAATCTTGATACAAATGCAAGAAAGGCCAAATAATAATGCCTCCCACAAATAATCAAAGGCATGTTGACGTTGAACAGGTCTTGGTTCTTACAATGGCAACACGTAGAAAATCTCTTGCACGTATACGATTTCTGTTATCATTTTTAGTCCCCTTTAGTACTTCCTGCATGTCCCGAGCAAAAGAAGGTGCCTCAAGGGAATCAAACCTCTGTCATTCAGGAAGTCAGCTGAAGTGCTTTCAGGTTGGGCTGTATCAAGCAACCCTTGTGTTGTGTGAGTAAATGCAGTCTGTGAGGAAGCTCATGGTATACTTTCCCTTGGTCAATTTCAAAACAAGGGCAAAACACTGTTGCATGGGCCAAAAAGAGGTTGCCACCACTATCTTTGACGAGTACCTCTGGATCTTTAAAAGAACCATGGGTATCAGTGGAAAGGATGGAAAAGCATACAGGAGCATTCCTATCCATGGGAATGAGAAAGCATGTCTTCTGGGCATTTTACAAGGAATCCTGAAGCAGAAATTTTTAACTGTCTATTTTGAAAGGAGGCAAATTGATTTATTTAATGTGTTCCCACAGTTGAATTAATTCCTGGAATACCCCTGTGTGTAATTTCCATTCACGAGGTTCTGTCCTGCTCCTGCTTAAAACATTTGCTACAATATTTTGCTCTGATTGAATGTATGTGGCCTGAAGAGGCAAACTGAGCTGACCACCTCTTGCCACCACAGCAAGTCTGCAAAAAGGTAAGATCTGGTACCCCTGGAGGTGCTGGGGACCAGAGATGATTTAAGACTTTTAAAACATTGATAACTGCCAGACTGTTCTTAACAATGATGTGCTTTTATCTGTCCAATGTGCTCCAAATAACTTACATTTTCAGCCCTTTTAATACAGCTCCCCAAGCAGAGTCTGAAGTATTTTTTGTCATAGACTGCTGAGGGGGAGGCTGGGAAAAGGGGCAACCCGGGTTGAAAGAGAACTGAACAACCCATCACTAGACCTCCATTTTCACAAACTCCAGCACTGGAATCTGCAAAGATAAGGGGGTGCTGATGCTGAAACTAGACTGACTCTAAGTAGCATTGAATTCTTCTCATGTGGGGTCTGGCCAGGAGAATCATGATAATCATAGAAGCCATGAAACCCAGAATCCCAAGAAATTCTCTCTCAGATATGAAAGATTAGCTGCAAAAGCTCAAGAGGATTTCTTCATACAGTTCTTCTTTGTCTAGTGGAGAAAAGGCTCTTCCTAGGGAAGCATCCAAAAGACATCCCAGAAAAACTATTCTTTGTGACGGGATAAGAAAAGACTTTTGTAAGTTCACTTGAAACTCCAGACTGAGCAGGATTTCATGGCATTTGTCAGAGAATCTTGACAATTGGAAAGAAAGTCTGTGAATATAAGACAACCGTGCAGTACAGGAAAAAATGTGAATACATGATGTCTGCAACAAGCAGTTATTGGAGGATGAGCCAGATACAAAAAATCTCAAAAAGCATTTGAAATGTATGCCAACAGGGCTGTGATGGTAAGCATGCTTTAAGTCTAACGTTACCATGAAACACAATACAGGAAATGAGAGGTAACAGGGTTCTAAGGGATAACTTTTTTGGGATCTTGACAAAAAGGTTGAGAAACAAGAGGTCTAGGACTGGTTTCTAAATTTCATCTTTCTTTAGCATGATAAAATGCTGCAAATAAGAACCTTAGCCCATTTGATCTGAGGTCATTAGCTCTATGACCCTTTGAGGCAACATTTATTCCAAAACTAGTGGAAACAGGGATGTTTGGTTTATAGGATGAGGAGAATTCCCTAAGAAGGAGAAAGAGACTGCCACTGTCATCTGCACTCCCGCTGGATGACTTTCAGAATGCACTTGCCTGAAGGAATCTGATGCCGCTGGGGAAGATGAAGACCTAGACTCCAGTGTGGGGGAGGGGTCTTGGACAGGCCGGTAGTTAAGTCTGACTTCTTGGGCTGTCTTTGGCCCTGTTGGCTTTCCTTTTCTTTTCAGAGTCTCCTTGTCAGTGCTTTTTGTTTATCCTGTTTATTAGCACTTTGCTGCTTAAACTGCTTTTTGAAAAAGAGTTGCTTAAGAGAAAGTTTTTATTAAACTTAAAAATGAAAGTTGGAAAACTTCAGTCATCCCTTGAATCAATGTATCCCTTTCAACAAATGTTTTAAGAACTTCAGCATCAAAATGGCAATATAGGTCATACTTGTCAAGGGGAGAATTTAAAATCTCAGTTTTCATATCTTCTGGTAAGTTTTGAGAATGTAATGAAGCAAATCCTCTCATAACTGCCCAGTAGTAGCAACTCAGGCGACAGTATCAGCAGAATCATTAGAACTCTTTTATGGAGTGTTTGGTTACACAAGAAGCAGGTACAATTAATACATTCAATGAATTCCTTACCTCAGGAGAGGCGAGGCTAAAAATTAAATTTCTTATGTTCTCAAAAGAAGCCAATAAAAAAATTAACGTGTGAAGCCTGGCAGTTCAAAATTCTGAAAGTTAAAGTAGCAAAGGAATAAGCTTTCTTTTCAAATCTATCAAATGTTTTCTCAGCCTTTGCAGATAGAGCAGGATTAGCATTAATAATCTGCTTAACAGCAGAAGTTTTAGATAAAGAAATACACAGTCTCCTTTTGGATAAGAAAGCAGATTTTTATGAGTCTGAGCTAGTCTTTTTAGGAGGAGCAGGAGGCTGACCAATGGCATATTGTAAGCTGTTAGGAAAACATCTTCTAAAGCTGATAAAACGCGAAGGACAGCAGCTGGCTGTGAAATGTCCATTCACAATAATTCATAATACGTTTGTGGAAAATAGGGATTTCATTCAGTTTCCACTGAAATATCTCTTTCATTTTAGCTGAGGGATTCAAACAAAGATAGCCCTTCTGGAGGCAAATCTGAAGTAACACTTTCCTCAGTGCAGACTCAGAGGTTTTCGGACCTTGTCAGTGCAAATGCTCTGGAATGGCTGGCTGGCACACCCACTAGGGGTTCAAATATTCTGGATATAGTACTCACTAACAAGGGGGAACACTGCATCCCCAACACCATGCAATGTCCTCTTTGGTAAGAACAGAACACGAAACGGTCTCTTTTGAAATAAATATAAGGCCAGATACCCCATCAAGGTCAAAAATGCTAAAGAATTTCTCCAAGACAAATTGCCTCCTACTAAGCGATGGCATAAGAAATTTCAAAGCTCCCCAGAACTCAGAAAACATAGAATCCTATGCAGAGGTGTACACCAATGCCCTGTATAGCCACTTAAGCAGTTGTATAGACTCGGCAGTACTGGACCAGATTACACACAGGTCTTACCAGAAAAACAAGCAAACATGGCAGACCCTGGTATAAACAGGATATGCAACAAAAGACAGAAACTAATGTCCAAAAATAAGCAGAAACAGGTTCAGCAGAAGAAGAAATCCTTACTTAGCCTAAACAAACAAGTCAAAGATCTAGTCAATTCCTCAAAAGCAAATTATGAAGAAAAAATAGTCTCACTAGCCAAGGAAAATCATAAAGCATTTTTTAATATTTCCAAAATCTTAGGGGAACACCCAGCTATGAGCAGAGCTTGTTGTGGATGCACCATCAGTACTCAATCAGAGGAAATAACCAACCTGCTAACTGACAGATTTGGATCAGATTTCACCCCCTATCCCCACAGCTCAAGCCCCAAAGTATACCTGCCACCATTCCTCAGCCTGCTATCTCAAGACAGCAGGTCATCTCTGCATTCTCTAAGGCTAAAAATACAGCATCCGAGGTTGCCTTTTAAATAACATAAAACATAACCTAGCAGACCAGTATATCTGAAAGCACCTTGGAATGACTCTTAAAATCCCTGTCAAAGACTACGAATAATACTTCAGCAGGACCAGGCAACATTGCAGGCTGCATTTTCATCATTGCCAAGTAAGCACGATTCAGACTGCTACATCAGTTTCAACCTCATGCTAACCATGCTTGATGTCTGGAGAACAGCTGCTGTGTCTCCCCTACACAAGAGTGTCCCTTCTACACATCCAGGAAAATTATAGAATGATCGGCCTCACCAGCCTTATATGCAAAGCCATGGAATGTATCATAGCTGACCTGATTTATGCAGACACAAGCAAGTTACCTCATCTATCCCAATTAGCTTGATTTTGTGAAGGTCAGATCCTACTGCCTGAGTCTAGTAACTCTGATTGAAAAGGTTACAGAGGCTGGGGAGAGTGATCATTCAGTGCATACTGTTTATCTTGATCTGGCCAAGGCTTTTGACACTATCCTCCATGCTAGTACAGTTAAAAAGATAGGCAAACAATGTAAACTCCTATTTTATCTTCTGACTTGCAAACTGGACATGTGATAGATCCCAGGGTGTGAAAGTTACTGGTGCCCTCTCTGAATATAAAATTGTAAATTGTCCAGTACCAAAGATTTCAGTGCTGCCCTCTACTGTTTGACTTTTATTTTGCAGACATCCAGTCCAATAATCCAGAAGTGTCCTTGACCAACTTTTCTGATGACTGCAAGCTGGGCACTGTTATCTACTGCTCCACTGATACGAAACATCTCCAACAAGGTCTGGAATATGTACATACCTGGTGTACTGAACATGGTCTCAAGTTTTGTGCAAAAAAAGTACTGCATAGTGGCAAAGAAGAAGCTTCTATCTCATGTACTATAAATGCTACTCCTCCAGAGAGACACATTCATAGAGACTTGGGTATTTATGTGGACAATTACCTCTTATTCAATCATTTTCCCACCACAATCAGGAAATCCTTCTGTATGGCCCATTAATTTCCAGGAAAACATCTTCAAAATCAAAAGAAGTTCCTCTGCCAATGTACTCTTCCTCATCAAACCCATCACTGAATTCAATACCCCTTTTGGTATATATAAATCAAAGCATATTATTTAACTAGAAAGGCCTCAAAGATATTATAACAAGAAAATTAAAGGCCTTAAACCCTTCAACTCTCCTTATAGATTAGCACAGCTCTCCTTATAATCGTTAGCCTACAAGCTGCTCTAAGATGACCCCATGTCTCACTTTACAAACCATGAAAGACACAATCCTATATGACCTCCTTTTTTTTTCAAAACCAGTAGTTGCACAGTCACCTGCACTAGGGCTCTAAGTCTATACTAACAAATAAACAAGACTAGCTGATAAAATAAGTTCCTAACTCAACATATTCCCTGTCTGTGGAGTAAGTTACCATTAAAAATCAAAGTACTGCTTTGATTACCTTTAAGGCTATTATTAACGGCTGGATGGTCAGATTAAATTTACACCAGAACTGTCATTTACAGCCTGCTCAGTTTGGGCGGTGAGCACTTTTAAATGTGTCTACTTAAAGGTGTATATGACTAAGCACCTTATGGTCTTTGCGATTGTTTACCTAATATTTTTCCTATATATGTATATATGCATATATATATATATATATATATATATATATATATATATATATATATATATATATATATATATATACACATATACACATACATACATACATATATATATATATATACATATATATATATATATATATATATATATATATATGGGTTACCCTTAGTACATCGAAAGCTCACTACATCGAATTCCACTTCTCCGACATGGCAGAACATCGACGAATGAAGAGCCGAAGTTTCCCGCATGGTAAGTTACCATTTGGCCATCCACCTGAACTTTGCCCCATACCCCCACTGTAGTGCGTTCTCTGAGTTGGAATATTAAGTTGGGGGGTGTGGGGGGCATAGCCCCCCACATTTGTGTAGTCGGTTTAATGGCAGTTTTTCAGTTCTGGTTGGCAAACGCTAACTTACCATGTGGGAAACTTCGGCTCTTCATTTGTTGATGTTCTGCCTTGTCAGAGAAGTGGAATTCGATGTAGTGGGCTGTTGACACACTAAAGGTAACCCATATATATATATATATATATATATATATATATATATATATATATATATATATATATATATATATATATATATATATATATATGGGTCTACTTTGTTTCATTGAAAACTCATTTCACCGAATCTCATTTCACTGAAGTTACTGTGTAGAGTACTGCAAGACAAGTAAAAGATATATGCCCTTTTCCCCACTGTAGTGTGATCCTGGAGTTAGTATATATAGTTGGGAGGCATAGCCCCTCACTTATATTTCACCGAAACCTTCAAAACAATACATTTGAAACCATAGACATGCATACTTACAACACCAATGACTAACTCTTTCCAGAAGACAATATATACCCAAACCAAGTGGGGGGCTACGTACCCCATACCCCCTAACTATATATACTAACTCCAGGACTACACTACAGTGTGGAAAAGGACATATACCTTTTACTTGCCTTACAGTACTCTACACAGTACCAGTACCTCACTTCAGTGAAATGAGTTTTCAGTAATTTGAGCTTTCAGCGATTTGGTCAGGGTGAATTCAAATTCAATGAATGAGCTTTATATATAAATCTATGTATGTATGTGTGTGTGTGTGTGTGTGTGTGTGTGCGTGCGTGTTTGTGTATATATATATATATATATATATATATATATATATATATATATACACACACACACACACACACACTACCTTATATTATATATATATATATATATATATATATATATATATGTGTGTGTGTGTGTGTGTGTGTGTGTGTGTGGGTCTGCGTGTGTTCAATTTCAAATTCAAAATCAAAAAAGAAAAAAAAGAAAGAAACGTAAAGTGCAAAATCGACAGTGTGCACGCAGTGCAGCACTTCAAAAAAAAACTACTTTAAACACTATTTTGCAATTTAGCCCCCCTGCCCCTGCATGGCACAGGGGGCTACCCCTGGTACCCCTACCTAAAACACTTACTAACTGCATAACAAAGTGGGGATCAGAAAGGATATATTTTGTATATTGTGTGATTATCTTTTTTAGTGTGCTTGTTTTGCTCGTTTGTTTGATCTTTGTTTGTCGGTGTTTGTTTTGTTTGTGAAAGTTTGTGTTTGACAGTAATTAAGTATATACATATTAATGTATGTTAACCCTATACCTTGCTTTAGAAAACCCTTTCCATAACACTGCCACTATTAAGCAAACCAGGTATTATGTTAGGGCCTTACTTTAAAGATCACAAAAGGAAACTGGTTTCTTTTTTAGATCCTTTGTATTCAGCATTTTTAACTTTTGAAAATTTCTGCTATAACCATACACACACACACACACATATATATATATATATATATATATATATATATATATATATATATAAACATGTACATTTAATATATATCATCAGAGGCGTAGCTGTCTCAGCTAGAGCCCTGTGCCAGTCCGATGAACTTCTGCCCCACTGAAACAAAGAGAAAAAAAACAGACTTTGGCGTATTGGCTACCTGCAGTACAGCAGCCAATCCAAGTGCCCCACTCCCAGCACTTCTTTGGATATTACTGCAGGCATCCAAAAATACAACTATTCATGCACCATCAAATCCACTTCTAGTGAAAAGTGCAAAAAAGTTGAACTGAAGTGCCTTTCTGTACTGGCATTTCAGTACAGAAAAAATTAAAGCTAGCCTCGCAATCATATCCCCTAACACTTTGCATCTGGAGCAATTGCCCCCTTCAACCCACCCTTGCTATGCCACTGTTTGTGTGTGTATATAATATATATTGCATAAACACACCCACATACATACACATTTAATATATATTATCTACACACTTTGTATTTCTCTCTGTTGTAGTGTGTGTGTGTGTGTGTGTGTGTGTGTGTGTGTGTGTGCACGTGCAAATGTTTTTATGTATGGTTAAGTCCTTACTCCTTTCTAATACTGTTTGTTTATATACAAAATAAAGTCTACATAAAATGTAGTACACTGATTATATTGAAATGAACTGGGCAGTGCAAGAAAGTCTCATTTTAAACTCTTACTGTATGACTAATGCATAAAATATCCTTTACTTTTGCACTTCATTTGGAATTCAGCATCTTAGTGTATATAAACAGCAATGATGTGTATTTGTTAAAAGTGAAAATAATGTGTTAACTGGGAAACTGATACTTTATCAAACTTTGGGCAATTAATTCAGCATTATGAAATGGGAGGAACGATGTAGTCATAGCAGGAATGATAGGAACTCACAAGAGAAATTCCTTGACACTCACAAAAGGATCACAGCAGAATGTGAAAAATCTGTTACTCAGATTACTGCTGAACTTACTCCTGACTGTCTGTCACCAGGGAGTAACGCTAACCTGTTGGACTTGTCTGTTCATGTTTACTTATGTATTCTTTGTCTATACCATATTTGTAATATGTTTTCATTGTTTTTATTGTATCTGCTTACCTTGGAGCGTTTCTCCCTGGGCCTCTACTGAAAATGGATATGAATCCAGTTGGACTATCCCGGTCAACAAATGTAAAATAAATAAAAATAAAATATTCGGTTAATGGCCCAACGATTACTTGTTTAAGATCATATAGCTGTAATACCCACAAGAAAACTGCGAGTACAACTTCCAGTTTTCAGACATTTATGCACTGCATATGTTGAGGATAAATGAGTAGAATAAAAGCTAAAAAAAACTTCAAAATTATGACAAATAATTCAAAAAATGATGGAAAATACAGATAAGTATAATGGTATAATTTGCAGACTGATATATTACTAAAATAGATGATGCACCTACTGATGAAGGCTAGCTCTTTAAGTGAACGACATTAGCAGAACTGCCTTACAGAAACAGATGCTTGGTGCCAGAGCCATGGGCTCAAGCTCAGTGCCAAGAAATGTATAGTTATCCCCTTTGGGAAAAAACATGTACCCATGAATTACCACATAGGTGGCAGTACATTAAACACTGAAAGTGTGATGAGAGACTTACGGACACAGGTGGACAGTGGTCTCACCTTCGATAACCACATTGCCACAACAGTCAGAAAATCCTTCTATGTGGCACACCTCATCACTAAGAGCTTTTCATCCAGGAAAAAGGAGGTCATTGTCCCACTGTACTCATCCCTCATTAGACTCATTAAAGAGTACAATGCCCCATTTGGTATGTACCTCGCAAGACATCTGTAACAGCTGGAAAGGCCGCAGAAATACCTCACTAAAAGAATCACAGGCCTAAAGCAGATGCCCTACTCTGACCATCTAAAAAAACTCCACCTATACTCTCTCGCATATTGTCTACTCAGAGGCGATCTCTGCTTAACATACAAGGCCATGTCAAACCCAGAGTTGTTGGACATGCTACACTTAAAGAAATCCCAATCCCTCAGAGACACACGCTCCAGGGATCTAAACCTTGTCATCACAATAAACAAAACATGCTGGAGGGACAGGTTCCTGACCCAGAGACTCCCCAGACTCTGGAATAGACTGCCCATACATGTCAAGCAGAGTGCCTCTTTGGCCCTCTTTAAAAGGAACCTTGATGATTGGCTGTAAGATAGGAAATTCACCCTGGGGATCATATCAGTCACCCTGCTAGACAGGGGTCCAGGGAAGTAAATACTGTGGGATGAAATAGCCAGGGACTTGTTATGGCTAGGCTTGTATAGGTCCTAGAGCCAATAGCCTAGTACCAACCTATGAACCTATGAATGTAAGTGGCTGGATTTCCATCTGCAAAATCAATGACATGGATCAGGAATGGTCTTGATCAAAAGCTGAACAGGAAGGGAGGGCTAGACCATGCAGTAATGCCTCAGCATCCAGGGGGAAGTTAGGATAACATGCGAGACACATGTGAACCCTTGTCACTGCTGGTATCACCATCCACCTAAATGTGCTCCTCCCTTGCTGGAGTAATTGTGTACTCATATCTGAAAGATTAAAAAAACAGATGTTTCATGAAGAGGAAAAGAAACCAGGGCTTCTACAAATAACACTTCCTCAGGTGACACTTTACCCGACACACTCCATACCAAAGAATCTGTGGCCCAACAATGGAAATAAGCCAGGACATCTAAAGAGGCACATCACAGCAGTGTATGCACGTGATACAGTACAGTGTATTGTCATTGACAGGAATAATAAGCTGCAGAACACAGAATTTAAGGTACAGTTCAGCACAGCAATAATAGGAAGGTGTAACGTGAAGGGTAAAACTCATAGATCATGCTGTTCAGCCTTCCAGATTTGCAGTTTGGTCACAGTGCAGCACAGTGTAAGCTACATTATTTCTCAGCCTGAGCCTCACAATATGTAACCAGAAACTGTGACATGAAAACACAATACTTGCGTGACATGTTAGAATCTTATCCAGTGTCTTTATTTTCACTGATGGCTTCAAGCCTGGCCACCAGAATTATAGCAGCATTCATTCAAATAAACAACCGACCCTGCTTGCACAACAACTTAACGTAAGATTTCCATGAACTCTGCAGGGACCAGTTAATAACAGATGGAGATTTCCCCTAAGGCATTCAGACTAAAGGAAACAGACAGAACACGAACACACACACACACACATGCTCACTGCTTTTGCATTTGTATGCCCTTGCAAGCAAGAAATTATGCATATACATACTTTTACTTATAGAGTCACAAAAAAGTACTTATGCACATTTATCAGCAGAGAAACATACGTTTGCGACACAATGTAATACAAACACATGCATATATGCAAAATCAAGCAGTATGTTTACACATCTTTTCAAGCAGGAAAAGAGTTCAAGTTCTATTTTTAGGCATTTTATACAGAACACTGCTAACAAAGAAATAACTAAAAACACAAACAAGATGTCAGAAAATAACATAAAATACCATGAGCATACATTGTCAAACCACATTATGTGAAGTCACTCATGAATTCACCAATCCAAAAAAACAGTCCTTTTACCTATAATGTGTTGACCCCAAAGCTGATTAAAGAGGGAATGCAAAGGATATTTCTCTGCATGACCCAGGACTGTGAGGGGAGTGCAAAGCTCCTCCCAACAAACACATCTTTCTGTTTGTGGTTGCTTTAGTTTGTAAAACTGTTTATCAAAATGGGGCTTGACCCTGCTGCATTTTGTCTTTCAATCATAAACACTTCACCATTTGAATTGCACAGGAATACACATTCTACAGGAATATAGGAATACATATGTATGCAATATCGATATTTATATATATATATATATATATATATATATATATATATATATATATATATATTATATGTGTGTGTGTGTGTGTGCGCATGTTTATGTATATTTATACACACACACATTGGTCACACATGACCTCTGCAGTCACAAATGCAAACAGGTACATAATTTATACAGCTTTACCAACAGAAAAAGTATAAATATACTTGTGTTTCTTCTACAGCAATGCATATACAAAATTACCCATACCCACTTTAGCACATGCATGTGCACAGACAGATGCACACACAAACACACACACACAATCATACAACATGCTCATGCACCAGTTTACCTAAGTGAATGAGAAGCGCCATTTTTTGGCTCACTATTAATTAAAAAATTACATGCTGAAAACTGAGAAGAAAAACCATAAAAAACAGATTTTTTTTTTTTTGCAGGGAGGCGTGTCCCCTACACACCCCAATGGGGGGGGGGGGGCAAGCCTACCAACCTCCCAAAAATTATAAATACCAACTCCATGGTCACACCTCAGTGAAGTAAAAGGGAAAAATCTTTGAAATGTTCAAGGCACTGCTGGCTAGCACAATATAATACATTGCACTGAAACACACAGTGACATTAAATACTCGCTCTAAAGATGCACAGGGTAAGAAGCAGAGTAAACATATAACTATACTATAAGCACCATTATCAGAGGAGGACATGCACAAACATTCTCTGCCAACACATATAAATATTTACGACTATAGAAATCAGAACATATACGTGAACCTTTATGAGCAGAAATGTTTGAACATAAATGTTCTTCTGCAGCAACAGAAAGGCACATGCATACATAATCATACAGCATATGCATGTACCTTTCTCTGAACAAAGTTATGAACATGCTCAGACATCCTGTACAGGCACAAACATACCACTGTTTTAATTAATAGTCTTAAATGCTTAAGTACCCTACAAATATGGAAGGCACAGATTTGCCAAGTCTGAGCTACAAACATCTACATCATCATCAGGGGATGCTACAGTATTAGTTAATGCACTGATGGAGAAAACAGGACAGAAGCTACTTTTGCCGGGGGAGCAGAAGTACACATGAGCACAGAGAGAGAGAGGGAGGAAATCAGGACCTGCCTAGGTGTGAAAAGAAAAATGTGATAAATAACATGTAATTATGTTACTTTCATTGCATTTATTCATTCATTTTTTATTTATTTGTTAACCAGAAAATTTTACTATGCACAAATACTTCCTTTCAGTGATAACTTAGGAATGATGTCTGTCTAAGGGTAGCTAATGCACTGAAGCATCACAAGGACACCTCTGCATTTTGGGAAAGAAGTCCATCCTAACTAAAACTGCAATTACTAATCCTGTGAGCAGAGTCCAATGGTACATTTCCTTATTGCTATGTATCATATTTCTTTCAAAGAGAATTTGTATTTTGAAATTTGAATCATGGAATACTGGCTGTATACGATGTGCATATACACACACAAACATACATACATATATATATATATATATATATATATATCTATAGGTTATGTGTCTGCATATAAAATTAGGTCTCTTCTCCTGTACCGCGCATGTACCTTGACAAAAAGTGCACACTTGAAATGTCAAGGGCTAGCAGGTGACAGAGGGTATTTTCTTAAAATGAAAACAGCAACATTGATTCACATGATGTTAATCCTGAGAACAGCAGTTCTGAATATTTTCTTAACTCTGACTGGAATAGCTGGACTTACTATTCTGTCCAACACCTAACATCATAACCTTTCATTAAATTATTCTCTCCTCATATTTTTTTAAATTCCTTTCAGCCCAGAAGTACTACAAAGTGGTTCTGCTTTGACAGATTGAATTTATTTGTTCCAATTTCTTCAAGCAAAAGCCAGTTTCATGCTTGAATCTCATGTAAGGATGCCAGTGGCAGTGTTTTAGAATGAATGGTTTGGATGTGGTAGGGCCTGCTATGTGCTGAATTACTTTTTGTCACATACCGTAAAATCCCTCCAAAATAGATTGAGTTTTCTCTTTTGTGCTTCACCAGTCCTACCACCCAACTTGTTTCCAGGACACTGCTTTTTCCAAAGCTGATTATACATGCCTGCCTGTCCAGAACTCTAGATTAATGTCTGCTGAGGACATATCTTTACACTAAATGGGCATACAGACCGCAATGTACTTCACCTTGGAAGTTCAGTTCTTTGCTTCATTATATTCTAAGACAGCATCTGGCATTTTACTACCTACTTGTACTGTATGACATTTGTTAATGCTGACTTGTAACAATGGGTAGAATGAATTGTGGGCCCTGATTGGCCAAAAGCAATTTATTTTCAACACAACTCAAATGATACCAGTGTATTTCAAGGAGGTATTTGTAACTGCTGAAAGACTCTGCACTAGACATATCCCATTAGGTCAGAAGTCCATCCTGAAAGGAATTCTAAAAGCAATAGACTTTGTTTAACACATTAGGCCACCCAAGCTAGTCTGCAAATCTGATTGTAGTGTATGCACTGCCTTCTTTTACTTTTGAATAATGTTTTTACTAACCTTATTGTACTAGAGACTGTCCTAGCCATGCAATCTTTATTTTTTGAAGTATTTCTTGGTATCATACAGACTTTAATACACTTCTCAGTGTATAATGATTGATGTTTAGATGGGAAGTGCATCCCATTTCATTTTCCGCAGAAAGGTATCTTATCCATTTCACTTCTTTCACTCATTTATTCAATCACTTAGACCATTAATAACCTTTTGTAAGATTTTGTAACTTTACTGCATGCAGCTGCTATGGTTGTACTTAACTTTGGCATATCTTCATAACACTTAGAATGCATAATAATCATTTTTAACAACAAACTCAAGTTATTTGGTTTCTTCTTTACCTTTCATGCCATTAACTGAAGATTTTTAGTTTTAGAAGGAATCTATTAATTTGCTTAGATACCTGTGTCTGTTATTTCAAATAAGCTTTTCATTGTAATGTATCTTAATTTCCATCTTTTGGCACTCTGTGTGTGTTACTTTAAATATTTTATTACTAGAACATATCACAATACTCAAGAATATACAAGCATACAAACTGTCTTTATATAAGCATAATTAACTGTGGAAGGAAGCAGACTTGTTACATGACCAACCATATTATAATTAGTCATTATCAGTAGGAAGGTGTGCCTGGAGCTTTCCTTACTGGGTCTACCGTGTAAACAAGATATACGCAGATGGGAATACCTTGTTAATAAAGTAAGTTATTAAAACAAATAAAATACCCATTCATATCTCATCAGTTTGGGTTCCATTATAGCCTCAACATAGTGACTGGCTTCATTTTCCTTAAGGTTTGCCTCTTTTATGCATCCAGACTTTTTGTTATGTATGTATAAAAGGTTTGGTCTTAATATGTTAGATCTATAAAGGACATATAACTCCTATGATAGGTATTGCTTCTGTCCTGATACATTCATAGTTTCTCAGTGTTTCTGGTGTAGTAACTAGGCAAATGACTACCTTATGTATCCATCCATCCACCCACACATCCATTCATCCATCCGTCTATCTGTCTGTCTATCTATATTTTAACCAGATGGGTGGGCTACTTTGTGGACCATTTTCATTCACGAAAAAAGGCAACGCACAGAGATGATGCAAAACAAAAAAAATAATATTAAGGATAATAATAAGGGTTTTAACAAGTGCTTTTAAATACACAAGCAGTCAGCATTTTATAGATATTTACAAATACACAGAAGCAAGGAGTGAAAGACTGCAAAAATAACAGGAAGAGGGTAAGAAAGCAGAAGTGTAGGAAAAGGGCATTAGTGATTGGCTGGAATCCAACCAGTGCAAATGTTTTCAAAAAATATTGTTAAGAAGGGCTTTTCTAAAGAGGTGGAAGGGAAACGGAAGATTTCATAATTCTGGTAGAACTGCATTCCACACAGCAAGGATGATTTTGTTAAAGGTTTTCTTACTGATAGACAGTGTGACGGGGTTTGTGCAAGGTCATAGTGCCCAACAGGAACATTATTTAATGGAAAGTAATGGGAGGTGATGCATATTTCATAAGTAAGGGACAGACAAAAGTCTAGAAAGACAACCTTGTACATGGTTAATAAGAAATGAAGGGAGTTCTGTCATAATGAAAAGCATTTGTGGCATTTAAAAGAGCAGAGTAATGAGTGGGTGAAAGATATGTTCATGGGTTGGAGGGCAGCATAATGCTTAAGGTGTCTATCACATGCAAGGTATAGGGTTTCTCACCTCTGAAGGAAATTGGCTATGCTTAAAATGATTCACTAGGGCAACTAGGTTAGTACTTGAATATGAACTTGCCTATGAGGTGGTCGGCTTAATTTAGCATCTTTTGGAGTATGCAACAATTGTAAGAGTTTGAGAATGCATTCTAAAAGAAAGGGCATTTTGGCAAGTGATTTACACTTTTCATTAGTAAGGAGAGTTGCACATGGCTTCATGGCAGAGAGGGAAGGAGCAGTGGCTATGACCCAGTTGACTGCGGTTCAATTACTGCTTCAGATGGAGTCAGGCATGAAGGGGAGGAGTGAAGAGACATGGCCCAATCTCCTGTCCCGGGGAGGCCATTTGCAGGCATTCAGAACCACACATGGTGGTACAATCTCTCTGTTGGAGATGAAAGATATCACATCTTCTGCCATGATGGAGAGGTTAGGGCCACTTGCAGGGCATGCCCCTTGTACAAGAGAAGGGATGACCACTGCAAGCAGCCAGCTGCATACCCCCCTCAGCAGCTCAGCTTATGCGTACAATACTAGGACAGGCACAATGTGAAAATACAAAAACTCTTCAAAACTACTTCTTATGATGCCTGGATCGCATCCTTTATCAACTCTCACCCAGTAGGGAATGAATGGCAGGCAGTGTCTGCAAAAAGTTGTAAAGAAAAGTTTCAATAGTAAGGAGATCTGTTAGTTGTATAGAGCAAAAAACTTGTGCACTGACAAGCTTAGAAGAGCTAGTTTGTTGATCAAGTGTCAATACCATTAAATGTAGTATTTTATAGCCTAATATGACCCAATAAAGCAGCATTAATAACCTTCTGTAATCTCCAGTGCATCACTCCCTTGTAGCTCATCAATTAAAGGACAGACAACATGGATATGCAATTTCATAACTTCTTTGCAGCCACTTTGGTAGATATGGATATCTTGAGACAATGTAGCAATTGTCTCATGTTTACTGACAACCACTTAATCCTTAAAGTGACAGATAAAATATGAGAGAGATGGACATACACAATGTCAGTGGAGGCTAAACATTTGCATAGTGTATCCTCAGCAAACCCAAAGGCACTCAGCAAAAACACCACCTAACACCACATATACAGCCACACTCAGTGGAATCCCAAAAATAAAGTCCATAAGGAAAGCAAACACACCTCCTAGGACTCTTGTCATAGGGGACTCCATTGTAACACCCTGATGCACAATTAACCAGGCTTCACAAGGAGAAGATAATGGCTAGTTGCCTATCTGGAGCCAGGATCCACTAAATTACGTATGCACTCAAGTCATTACACTGCAGGTACCAGAATGATTACATCATAGTCTATGTATGTGTAAATAACCTGAAACATACTTCCCTGGACTATATGAAGAGAAACATTGTGGAGCTCTCAGACTGTGTGTCTTAGGCTGATATGAGCCTAGCACTGAGCACCATTTTACCTTCTCCAAGGATGATGCCACAATATGAACAAATGATGACTGATTTTAACAATTAGCTGAGTTTCTTGGTGTCATTACAAGAGGACCAACATTTGTCATCACAGAAGGACATGGTTAACAGACTATGTCGCTTTGCCAGGGATTGATTGTACCTGACCTCTGTAGGCCTTTAAATACTGGCCAAAAGTTTATCCACCCCATAGAGCCTTTTTAGGCAATGAGAAATTGACAAACCTATCAGCACAGAAAAATCAAATCAACTGAACTTCAAGGTGTTACTTCTCAGTGCCATAAGCCTAAACAAAAAACTATATTCCCTTCCAAGCCCTCCTCACCCTCAAGAATATAAGCATCTGTGCAGTTACTGAGACATGGTTTGAAGTCACAAAAAGTACCCAGGCAGTGCAAGACTTCAGTGTCTTCCACACGTTTAGACCAGTAGTTGCACAGACAAGGGCTAAAGGTGGGGTTGTCTAGATATGCATCAATAACAAGCATATCAGGATGATGTGCTGGAGTTCCTCCAAGTGCAGATTACCATAGATAAAATCTGGTATCATAACCTAGCTAGCTACAGGTCACCCTCCATATTCCAAGAAACTCACAGCTCATATTTAGACATACTGAGGACACTTACTATCCAACCGAACATGCTTCTCATGATGGACTTTAACTACTCCTCTGTACACTACAAATCCCGTACAGCCTCAAATCCGCAGGCACAAAATTCACAGACTTCATAAAAACAAGCAGTTTTGACCATTTAGTGGATACGCCCACTAGAGGCTCCAACATACTGGACCTTGTACATACAAATATTGGAGAATGCTGCCCCACCAATGTCACATCCTCCCTGGAATGGTCCGACCATAAAGCCGTAACCTTCGAAATCAAAATCAACTCAGTAACCACAGTAAATCCAATAACAGTTAAGAACTATTCAAAGACAAGCTAACTTTTATTAAGTGATAGTTTGTCAAAATTCGTTGCCCCTCCAAACACAGAGAACACAGAAGCCTATGCAAAATTGTTCACAGAAACCTTGTACAGCCATTTCAATGGCTGCATAGAGGCTGCTGTACCTACCAGAAGTAAGCCCAAAACTAATTCTAAAAACAAACTACCCTGGTGGCATCACAAATTAAGCAGGATATACAGCAAAAGAAAAAAAAATTCATAGCTAAAATCAAAAAAGTCTAACTCCCATAAAGATAAGAACTCTCTCATCAAACTAAACAGGCAACTAAGAGGGCTAATTAAGTCCAATAAAGCCAACTTCAAGGTTAAGATAGCCTTCAAGGCAAAAGACAGCCATAAGATCTTCTTCAGCTATATCAGAAATCTCAAAGGCAGCACTCAGCAGTGTGCTCAACTAGTGGTTAATGGAGCCACTGTCACTGAGACAGGCAATATAGTGAACCTATTGCCTGAAATATTTAGTTCCAACTTTACCTCCAACCACCCCCCCAAAGAATACCCTCAAACATAATCCCTTCAACTATAAATAGAGAGCATGTCCTGGTGTGCTCACTAAGGCCAACAACACAATGGGCCTTGATAATATCCTGTCTTGGGATGCCTCCTAAATAGTCTAAGTATGACTTATCAGGGCCACTGGAGTCATTATTTTACTACAGTCTCAAAATAGGCTTCTGCTATGACAATAGAGGACTGCAACAGTCATCCCCTTTGTGATGATAGGAGGTACTGCCAGCCAAGCCAGGAAAAGTAAGGCAGTGAATGTGTAACATATGCCAGCACAGCCAGCTGGAGTTTTGTAAATAATTTTATCTTATTTCTATATCAAACTGATTTGTACAGATACTTGTGCTGAAAATGTATTTGTGAGGTTTGCTTGTGCTGAAAATGTGTCAACAGTGTGCCCTGCTGGAAAAAAAGAAATGTATATGTATTATTGTAACTGAATTAAATGTATATGTTTGACAGAGGATACTGAAAGAGAAGAGGCTAATT
Source organism: Protopterus annectens (assembly GCF_019279795.1). Classification (NCBI taxonomy): domain Eukaryota; kingdom Metazoa; phylum Chordata; order Ceratodontiformes; family Protopteridae; genus Protopterus; species Protopterus annectens. The sequence continues at coordinate 901,302,874 of NC_056743.1, forward strand.
TCAAACCTTCAAAAATAGTAAGAAAATTAAACTACTGGGCCTAGGCCATAAAGATGTTATCTCACAGTTTTGAATGATGAAGGAGATGCAGTGTCTGTAAGAAGGATGGGTTATTAGCTCCTGTAGGAAGAAGGGAAGTGTTTTATGTTTTTATGACTTCCAGCAGTTGCACCACATCTAAGCAATGCTCTATCTGTGAGTATGATAATACATAGCTGCTAAAATCCTGGCAGTTTCTAGTGATGTGAGATAGTGCGGGAAACAGAGTCAGATAACCAGATGTGTGCGATGTCATTTAGTAACATATTAATAATATTTAGATATTAGTAGGAGATTGCTCTCACTATTTCGCAGTTTGTTCTTGGACCCTGACAAAGGAAGAAGATCTCTCACCCACTTCATCTTGCCTTGTTCTATTCAGTAAGTAGGAACAGTAATTCTGTAGATCAGTTAGGAAAATATAGTAAGAATAAAGTATTGTTTTTTCTGTAACTGTGAGAATCTTTTCAGTTGTGCTATTTTTAATATTTCCTGCGACTGTAACTTTGGTGTTTACTGTAAATATATATTTAGTATTTTCTTATTTTATTATTATTAAATATATTTAAACTTCACATTGTGGCTGGTCCTTTTAGGAAAAATATTTAAGTTTTGAGAGTATTTACATATATTATTTGGTGATAACTCTGGCCACTCCTGAAAGCCTTGCTGTTGGTCAAACTACCATTTGTTTTAATATTAATTTCACCCAGTATAATTGGGTACCCTTGCAAGAGCCTTAGGTAGCTGGTTTTGTAGTGCCTGGTGGCAGTGACAACTACCTTATAGACTGGGCAGAAAGGGGACATAGCTAGTAAACCTATGCCAACCTTTCCCAGGTATGTGTGCTTATGCAAATGACATCAAATTCCTTGTTTTTTTATATATATATAAACTTTGGCTTTTCCCCTAAACCTTCTGTGAGTTCCTGATTCCCCATTATAATTTTCCAGTTATTACTAATAATTTTTCATACTTGTGGCCAATCTAAACTCATAGGCAAGGGGAATGAACAACTTAAATCTTGAAAATTATCCACATTTCTATCTTGATTAGCCATTTTATGAGAGAACCTGCTTTTATTATTGGTGGAAATGTAACCTTTAAAGGGGAAAAGCCTAAGTCTATATATAAAAAAACAAAAAATCTGAAACATATTTTAGAAAATTCATCCGAATCTACCTATACTGAAGGGAATGTTAAATATTTTGGCACTTTTCCATATTAATACTGCTCATATTGTAGATATGTAATGGCAGCGGGCAGTTTCCACTTTAAACACATAGATTACATATTAACTGCAAAAGACAGATTTAGTTGTCAAAGTGAAGGTTTAATATACCTTGCTATATGTTCAAACTGTGATCATTTTTATATGGGTGAAACCACATGGAAATTAGTTGATAGAGTAAAGGAGCATATTTTAGCTACAAAGAAAAACATGGTATGAATGCATTAGCTAGGCATGTTTAATTTGGGATTTTAGAAAATTTCAATTTTTAGTTATTGAGCAAGTAAATAAGAGGAGATTTGTAGGGTCATTTAATGCTTATTCAGAGTTTTTAGAACTAAAATGGCAAGTGTTTTTAAGGGCAGACATTGCTCCAGTTATAAATGAAAAAGTATCTATAAAAAGTTGTTTAAAGTAAAAAAATATTTAATATAATAGAGATATTTGAAATATAATAATGGTATTTTTACATAAATATTATATATTTTATATATGAATTAATTTATACAGTCATTTGTATATTTTTATAGTAAAATGATTATGGTTCTTTAAATTTAAATCATTAAGTTGTTTAATTGGATAATTAATTTCTTTGGATGGTAGTGGTTTTATGATGTCACTGAATGTATTGTATTTTAATGTGGTTTGTTTAATGGTCGTGTTTATTCTGAGGAAGATCTTATTATTAAAAGGACGAAAGCGCTTAATATAAACTTGTTTGTTTTTGGTTATTTATTCGATTTAAGTGCCTTATTTTGGTGCCATTGTGAATTTATAGTTATAGTTTCATTTTTGGTTTCCACTTTCTTGTTAAATAATTAAATATAACGCTCTCTTCGAGTCAATTTTGTGGCTACTCCATCAGTTCTGCTTTTGGGTTAAGTGCTGAATGACAGAGCAAAGAGAGCTTAGACTAGATTTAAAGTCCTGTATTTTTTATCATTTTGGCATCATAATTATCACAATTCTTATTTGCAATGGTGATGGACAGGTTGACAGATGAGATAAAACAGGAGTCCCTGTGGACTATGATGTTTGCGGATGACATTGTGATTTGCAGTGAAAGTAGGGAACAGGTAGAGACCCTGGTGGGTAGAGATTTGCTCTAAAGAGGAGAGGAATTAAGGTCAGCAGGACTAAGACAGAATATATTTGTGTGACTGAGAGGGAGCACAGAAAGTGGTGAGTATGCAGGGAGTAGAGTTGGTAAAGGCAGAAGACCTTAAATTCTTGGAATCAACAGTTCAGAGTAATGGTAAGTGTAGAAGAGAGGTGAAGAGAGTGCAGGCAGGGTGGAATGGGGAAGAAGAGTGTCAGGAGTGATTTGTGACAGACGGTACCAGTAAGAGTGAAAGGGAAGGTCTGCAAGATGGTAGTGAGGCCAGCTATGTTATATGGGTGGAGACAGTGGCATTGACAAAAAGACAGGCGTCAGAGCTGGAGGTGGCAGAGTTAAAGATGATAAGATTTGCAATGGGTGTGACAAGGATGGACAGGATTAGAAATTAGTATATTAGGGGATCAGCTCAGGTTGGACGGTTTGGAGGCAAAGCCAGAGAGGCAAGATTATGTTGGTTTGGACACGTACTGAGGAGGGATGCTGAGTATATTGGGAAAAAGATCCTAAGGATGAAGCTACCAGGTAACAGGAAAAGAGGAAGGCCTAAGATAAGGTTTGTGGATGTGAGGAGAAAGGACATGCAGGTGGCTGGTGTGACAGAGCAGGATGCAGAGGACAGGAAGAAATGGAAACAGATGTTCTGCTGTGGTGACCCCTAACGGAAGCAGCCAAAAGAAAAAGAAGAAGAAGATCATTTTGGCATCATAGGACTTCTATCTGTGGCAGAGAACATGAATGTTAGGTGACAAAAATTAACTTTCAGTACTTCTATGATGTCAGTCACATGACAGTTTAAATTGTTTGCGACACACCCACCTTATCTAAAATGATGGCAGCCATGATGTAAGATTTAGTATTGATCTTCTTTCTCTAAGTACACTTTTATGAAACTCACTGTTTTAGATGATAAACATTTAGTATATATGCAAGTACCCAACCAACACGGGTTCCTCTTTCTACATTGCATCCTAAGGATACCTCTCCCCTCATTTTTAGCTTTGTCTACTCACTTTAATATGGCATCTTTACATTTATTATATATGCAAGCACCCCAACATGAGTTCCTGTTTCTTCACTGCATCCTAGAGATACCTCCCATCATTTTCAGCTTTATTTATTCCCTTTAGTATAGTGTCCTTAGGTAGACGTCTACTGGCCATGTTGCCATTTCCATTCTACACTAACACATAGCACCTTACTCATTGTAGCATGATATTGAGTCATTACTTATACAAACATCTGCACCTTCATATTATCCACAGTCCTTTTTCTTCTGTAGATTGTGTACCCACATATGTTCACATCCCAGAAACAGTTGTTTGTGTACCGAATTTTTATAATTGTCACAATGTCAAAATATTAAACTTTATGATGCTTTCTGACAGCTGTAATTTTTACCACCTCTGTTATTTTATCTTCTAACAGCCTGCCTTGTACATCATTGTTATATCCCTTACATTGTTGTTTATCTTGGATTGCTCATGACATTCTTGAAAATATAGTGTGCTGAGTAGACCTAGAGCACACATCTCAACTGTCCAGGTTTTTTACATTATACTTTTGGTTTGTTCTCATAAAAGTTGTGGTTTTATCGAAAATCACCTAGGAATGAAGTCATTAAATAATGACATACACTTGAGTTTCACACTTCCTATCCTTCAGAAAATGCATGCTAACAAGAATCCTGTTATTCTAAGTTTATAAGAGCAATATTTAAAATTTGTCTCTATTTTTGGGCCTTTGTCCCTGCATTATTTTAAGCTTTTTACCAGATTTCTTGTACTAAGAATTATGGACTAAAATCAACAAGTGATGTACATGTACACTGTAACTACACAGAAACAGGATTCATCAGAGTCTTTACAATACAGTTACCTCCATGCTAGAATGCAGGTAGTAGAGCTAGCTCTAATAACTTCAGTTATGATTAGAAACAAATGAGCAAGACTAGATGAAAACATTCCTGCCAGTTTAAATCCACAGAATCATAAACCTTGAATCTTCATGAAAATTTTTTAAAACTGCATAGTAGGAAACTTCCGGTAAAGGCAGAAGAGTAAAGAAATCTGGAAACTTGCTCCAGCAGTGGATATTTAGAAGCTGAATGAACATAAAGGCAACCCAAAAACAAAGGGTAAGTCACAGTTGCAGAAATTAGATTGGATGTTAAAAAGCCAAGGATTAATCCATAAACAAATGAAGCAGCAGAAAGAAGTGAGCAAACAGAAGTCAAGTTAACAAGAAAGGTTGAATCTTATGGGCTTGATTTGGGAAACAGCAGATAAGGAGAAAGTCATTGTAGAGGGTGACAGCAACAGACAGAAATCTCTATATGCGTAACACAATCAAAGAGTCTGGAGTATCTGCAGGTGAATCCCTGTTTGCCTGGATAATGGATAAGTTACAGAACATAAACAGTAAACTGAATCGCTATGTTTCCCAGGTGGAAAACAAAATCTGAGGAGATAGAAGGTCTCTGTCTTTGCATTCAGATGCAATTAATGGCTTGCAAAGAGACACAAGGCAGCAAAGCACACATCTAGTTGACAACAAATTGGGGATTCTACCTCTACCAGTAGACCAGTTACCAATGGCATACCACACAGATCTGTTCTGGGACCTCTACTATATGGAATCTATTTCTGGAGGTCCAGGCTAAAGAAGATGGCCTGTGGCTTACAAGTTTGCTGATGATTGCAACCTGGGCACAATCACTGAGTCCCCAAATTATGTTAATGTATAACAAAAGGGGCTAACACAGACAAATAATTGGTTCTAAAACCATGGAGTAAAGCTAAACACAAAAAAGTGCATTATTATCCCCTTTGGCAAAGAGGAAGTCCTTTCACATTACAATATTGACACCACCCCATAAGCTCAAACCCAGTGGTGTTGGATTTTGGATTTGGGAACACAGGTTTATAGCAATCTATACTTTGATCACCCTGTGTACACAGTAGTAAGGAAAGCCTTCTACATTGCACATCTCATAAGTAAGGGCATCGCATCCAAGACTAAGGATGTTATAACTGCTCTGTACTTGACCCTCATCAGACCAATAATAGAGTTCAACGCTCCCTTTTGCATGTATCTCACCAGACACCTGCAGCAGCTGGAGAGACCACTGAGGTTTCTCACCAAGAAAATTCAGGGCCTCCAAAACAAGACCTACATGGAAAAACTGAAAGCCCTGTTACTGTACACTGTAACTTGTGCCTGACCTACAAAGCAGTCTCTGACCCCACCAAAATGGAAATGCTGCACATCCACAAATCAAATGGGACAAGAGTCACTCATTCCAGGGATCTCAACCTAGCCTGTGACATTAACAGAACATGCTGGAGAGACAGCAGTCTCTCCCAGAGATTGTTGCTCCTCTGGAATAAACTCCCAATTCATTTGAAACAGAGCTCCTCAATGACCCTATTCAACCGCAATCTAGACAATTGGATGGGAGCCCATAAATTCACCCTAGGGATGGCACCCATGTCCCTTATGGACAGGGGTAGTCGGTGTTGATCATAGACTCACTCTGCGAGTAACTACCATCTTACCATCTAACCAAGGTCAGTTAGGGAACACAGGTAGAACATGGCTATGCTTGTAAAGGCCCTAGGGCCATTAACCTACTAACCTCCTATGAACCTATGAACAAAATAAAGAAAGAACAACTGGAATTTCAGCTGGTCAAATCAGAAGACAAAACATGATGTAGGGAATACAATTAGTTGACATTCCAGAGAGAGATGATGGTCAAGGACAGACTGAATTTATGAGGATGTTCTAGCTGAGCTGTCAGAAATGCAACAGGGTGAGATATTTATTTAAAGAACACATTGTATCTTTAGTCCAGGCAACCTGACTAATATGAGGTGTCCTCAACAGTTTATTGTTTCTTTTTTCAGAAATGAACTGAAGGAGCACATGTTAACTTTGCTCTGTAAACCAGAGAAGACGCTTTTTATGGGGAGAACAGAGTGATTGTACAAGACTACAAGCACAAAAGACAAGTGTCAAGTTCATACCAGCTAGGCAACTTTGCAGAGCATAGAAGCTGAAATTCAACCTGGAAATCCTGCCTTTCTCAAAGTTTTTTTTTTTGTCTCCTACAGAGAAGTCGTTAAAGCACACAGAGAGTGTTGAGAGATATTAGAGAAACTTCAGAGACTGATAGTCGAGCGCTAGAGATTGATCAAATATTATAACAGGAGAATATAATGAAGAAAAAGCCAGAACCCTTCCTGTGTTTAAACAAAGTACTCAAAAGAAAGAAAGAAAAAAAAACAGTGACCAGAGAGATGAATTTCAACAGGGAGGGCTATGCATTTATGCATTTCTAGGACAGCTGTGACAGGTCTGGGAGACTGGATTATATCAGTAGGGTAAGAATATAATAAATAGCCTGTAACAGGGCATGTTTGGTAGGAAATGACCAAAAAGATGGACTTTTAATTGCATAGACTGCCTTGTGGGCTGATACAGCAATATCTTATCGGGGAGTAAAAAAACCTGCCAGGTAAGGAAGGGCAAATGAGTAGAGATATACAAAGGCCTTAAAGCAGCAAAATTAAGAAATTTGAGAATTTTGCCTGGCAGAGCTTGGATAAGTATTTTTATACATAAGTGAGACTGGGGAAATGTTTCTGAGTGCCTCCGAAATACACTGGAGGTGTGACACAGGGGAACCAGGAAACTGGGTGCACACACAGTTTGGTCTTGCCCAATGCTAAAGGAGTTAAAGGATGAAATACAAATTTTGTCAGACCAAATTTGGCTATATATGGAAGAGCTTACACTGAAGGTTTATTTATTAAGGATTGCACTGATGTCAATTAAAGTAAGGCAAGAAAAAGATCGACCAGCAACAATAATGATAGCCTGTTACAAGTGGATTACAAGAAGGTGGAACAAAGGGAGGTGCCAGGAAAATTTGATCTCATGGTTCTGATTCAAGAAACAGCAGATAAGAAGAAAGAGATTACAGAGAGTGAGACTCATCTCAGATACCAAGTGAAATGGGAGAGGTAGTTGAGGCTCAAGCTTATACCCAATAAGTAAAAGGACAGGGAATCCATACTTGAGGGTTGCATGAGGAATATGAGAAAAAGGAGAATAGCCATTTATAATTCATTAACCAGAAATTAACAACAGATAATAATCTAGACAGGATCAAACAGAAAAAATGGTTTGCATGAAAATAATAACCTTTAAGGGGTCTATATTAAAATAGCGAAACCTCACTTACGCGAATACCTACATGCCGATGCATAAATAGTGAACTGCGAAAACACCGAACATCCTGAAGCGCAAAATTCGAAATATCGAATTGTCATAGTTGGCCCTTATCCAGTATAGCTCCCTAACGTAAATGTGCAATAGTTACGGACCTTAGGGTTAGGGTGCGAGTGTAAATGTAAGTGCATACATAGTAATACATGCAACCTTTACTTTAGGGTTAGAAGTAGGGTTATGTTAAGTGTATGTATAGTAATATAGTTGTGTAGCTGAATGTATACATAAATTATTCTTTTCCCGTAGTTTGGTGTTGTTTGTTTATAGTTAGATACATGTGTGTAGTGAATGTTTGATTAGGATCTGGGATATATGAGTGAAGTGTAGATATGGGGAAGTGTGGATTATTTATTTTGTTTGGGTAGGTAGTACATAGTAGGCGGTGGGGTTGGCCAACTATGGCAATTCTATATTTCGAATTTTGCGCTTCAGGACATTCTGTGTTTTCGCGGTTCACTATTCAAGTGTCACCGTTTAGGTATTCACGTAAGTGAGGTTTCGGTATTTTAATATAGATCCCCTTTAAGAAATACAATTATGAGCATTTTATGATTATTAATTTTTATTTTATTTTTACATAAATAGAATTATTATCTGGTTGACTCTACCATCTTTATTAGTTTAATACTATCTTAAAAGCTATATAAACCCTAGCTCTTGGTAGAGTAATGGCATCAAGTAGATTTTTTGATACTAAGTAGTGCTTTTAGATCATGTATATGCAATGGGATATAATATTTTAATAAGGATATATAATGGTGAAGTTTTGTTATTAAAGTGCATGGTTTGCAATAATTTCTAGTAAAGCTGTTTAAAAATGCATAGTAGGAAAGCATATGCAGTAACAGGAATAGGCCAAAAAACATACCTCAATGAGGGACACGTGATGGCAGAGGTGTTTCCATGGGTGGGGGGTGCCAGTATAGAGCCTTGGGAACTGATACCAGGAAAATGCATAAAATGGCACACAGGTTAAGAGAGGAACATGAAACCATACTTATGGTGAGTTTTTTGAGATGGCTGCACACTGATCAACAGTTTAACTTATTGCTCCAGTGTAAAAAAAACTGAAATAAAGGGCCAGGAGCAATCTCACTTTTCTTAAATTCACTTACTGGGTATATAAGTACGCTATCTGGATGCCAGCAAAGAAGATATTTAGAGAACCTGAAAAAAATCAACCATAAAAGGTAAGGAGAAAACAGTGGCTGGGGAGAATCATGCAGCTGTTCATTAAAATCAGTTAAGGCTCCAACTTTGGTGTAAGACATGACTTCGAGTAATTTTGAATAAAAAATAAGTCAAATTTGCTCAGAGCTGATTAAAATAAATAAAACACTGAATGAGTATATCAATTCAAATAACAATGATAAAATTGCAAAAATCAGAGGTTGAAATGAAGAAAAGGCTGGCTGAGTTTGAGACTGTTCAGGAAGAGATATTTTAAAAAATGGTAGAATTAGAGGACAGAGTACAAATGGAAAACCTGAGATTTTCTGCAGTACCGGAGAAAATGGAAGGAGCAGGCTGTATTAATTTTATGAAAGTACAGATAAGCAAGTGGACTGGTTTTCCACAGCAGGAGTTGCTAATTGAAAGAGCATATCATTTCTATGCTCCAAACCTGGCCATGAGGAAGCAGCCAAGACCTCTAATAGTAAAGATGCAATCCTACCCACACAGAAAGAGTTGATTCTGACAAAACTGTGGCAAAGGGCAAAGTACTAAAAGTTGGAGACAATATAATGTGGAAAATGATTACTTACTGTACACCAGGAAGAAGAGGAGTGCATTTATTCCAGCAATCAGGGAATGTCAACAGGCAGATGTAAGATTCAAGTTGCTGTATCCAGCTATCTTCAGAATATTGTTTCCTTGATGATCAAAGTCACTTTTTGATGCAGAACATGGTAAAGAGGAAATACAAAAGTCTGTCCAGCAAAAACTGAACTATCAAACATAAGGGTGATTCTGCTTCTTTTTCTTTTGATAATAAAGCTCATAGAGAGACTTTTCCAGTGAAACCTTTTCCAATGTTACAAAAAAATGTTTGAAAGACATAGAAAATTGCAGAAGTTGACTAGAAAAAACAGGAGTACATTGGAAATGAACCAGAGATGGAGATCAATGGGAAGAAAACCAGCAACTTGGAAATTAATGAATAAATATGGTATTACAGAACATTTATCACATTTGTGAAATATGGCTGAACAAGATAAACTGGAAATATTGGACTTTTTTTTACTTTATTAAACTTGTATGAGGACTCCAAAGCATATGCCCTACATCATTGTCATTAATGTTTGGAAGAACATTAAGGACAGAGGAAGAAAAATGAAAGGGTGATTGGGAATGACTGGATTAAGGCCCTTAGCTTGATATAACAACAGGTTTTAAGTGGAACCAAGTAAATAAAAGAATACTGAATGCAAGGAAAAGTATTCCTTTGGCAAATGAATGTTTGCATTACAACTTGAGAAGCTTGTAGTTTAAGGCAACTGTGCATCTGGATCTCACATTTCTATGGAGACCAGCTGATAAGACAGCAATGCAAACAGAATACTTTTTCTTTCAATGGCTAAAAGATATTTTTTTCTGAAACCATTCAGGTTGTTTTCTACATCTGGGACAGGAATGCAGATAAGACAAAAACAGACAGCAATTAGAGAATGTAGAAGCACTGGCTGCACCATGCTTGTTAGCATGGATAAACTTAATTATAGGTCAACTAAAGCCTGTGAGTATAGCTGTCAATTTGGGACAACTGTTCTTATTAAGAGAGATAAACTCCATTATCTGAAGATGTGCATTTTTGTGCGTTTGTATTAAGTTATTAGGTTGTGGGGGTGTTTGTGTGTGTGTGTGTGTGTGTGTGTGTGTGTGTGTGTGTGTGTGTGTCTGTGTGTGTGTTTTTGTGGGTTTTCATTAAAACAAAAAGTCTTGTAAGATGTGACATAGGTTCAAATGGATATGACAAGAAACAACTGCATAAAAGATCAACTTGCCAGACATTAATGTATGCATGTAACACAAAAGCCAAAACTAGACATTTAAAAAAGTTATTATATATAACAGGTAAGAATAATAACTTCTTGTCATAATGGCAGCACTTTCCATATTATCTTTGAATGTAAATGGTCTCACAGGTATAGACAAAAGAAGAAATAGCAGTGTACTATGTAAAGAAATACAGAGTGCAAATAGTTATATCATAGGAGATACATTTGGAAAGAACAGAACATGTGAATTGGATAAAGAAAGGATTTCAGGATTTTTTTCAGTGGAATATATGGGACAAAGGAAAAGGGGAGTACTTATATTAATTGCTACAAGAATTTTAATAGTGATAGAAGAGGGAAAAGATAATAATGATAGATTTGTAGTAGCAAGACACAGGCAAGTACTGGCAAAGAAGGAAGATTATGCTGGCACATATTTATATTCCACCTGAAACTGTTATAGTGGAGCTTAAGAAAATTCTGGGAAAAATAATCAACTTTCAGCAGGGAATATTAATTAAAATGGGATTGGAAACTGACTGGCAACAGTTAGGATGCATCGGGGGGGCTAGAAGAGGGAAATATTACAAAAGAGGGCAGATCTTTGAAGAAATTTATGAAAATATTTGGTATGGAAGATGTGCATTTAGTAGTACAAGCTTGGACAGAATTTACACATTATTCCCCAAGGTACTAAAACTGGGCAAGGCTAGACAGTAATTATATTTCACAGGAAAACATGTATTTAATTGAAAGTTTTGATATATATCCAATAACTATTTAAGAACATGTGCCAACAATAATTACAATAAAATGCAGGGTAATGAAATAAATATGAAACACTGGCACTTCTCCACCTATCTGTTAAACAGAGAGGAATTTCAGGAATGTGTAGTGGAAAATATCTGAGAACTATTAGGGTAGACAGAACATTCTACAGAAAATATATCTAGGAGTGGGATAAAATAAAAGCAGAGTTTAAAATAAGGTAGAAATAAAAAAGAGATATGGTTAAGAGGTACCAAGAATTATTTAGAGGGACTAACAAAGGTAAAGTATTGCAAGTAAGGGGAATCTCTCAGAACAAGAAGAGGTACAACTGTACAGTACTAAAGAGAAAATAAGGGACTACCTGGACAATATGCATGAGTTTAGAAAGACTGCTGTTAAGTAACTGTTCTTTGATAATAACTACAAAGCACAAAAGTTTTTAGCACAGTGGCTTAAGCAACATAAAGTAGAAAGGGTTATTACAAAGCTTATGAAGGATATGGCAAGGCAAATAGCCCAAAATCTTGTACAGCTACTAGAAATATTTTGGAAATGTTATGAAAATCTCTATAAAGTAAAGAAATGTGGAAATCATGAAAAAGTACAAATGGAAATATTTATGGAAGAATGAAATATGCCAATGTTCAATTATTAACAGGTGGGATAGGAGGAAATGAGATAAAAATGGTAATTTATAACCAATCTACAGGAAAGCCTCCAGCAATAGATAGCATTCCTGTGGAAATTTAGAGGCTAGGATGGAAGAAAGTAATAAAGACCTGGAAGGATGTATTTAACAGTATTTTAAAAGGAGGAGAATTACCAATATCCTGGAAGAAAGCTGTGGTAGCTGCAATACCTAAAGATGGTGAAGCCCCAACTTCATATAGAACCACTTTGATTCTAAACTGTAACTATAAAGTGTTTATGTCTATAATGACTTAAACAATGGCAAATGTATTGCCAAAACTGATAGATATTGATCAGTGTGATTTTGTGGAGGGGAGGCAAACATTTGACAACATTAATAGCACAATGATAATCCAGAGGGAAACAGAATGTAAGAAAATACCACCGTTGTTGGTGGGTCTTGATGCAAAGAAAGCATTAAATAGAATAAGCTGGGATTTTATGAGTAGGGAAATGGAAGCATTTGCACTCCCTGACACAATAATAAAGTTAAATTAGGAGGATATATGAGGGATTAGAAGTGAAAATTAAAGTGGGAGCATCCTCTCTGATAAGCTCTGTTTGAACAAAGGAACCAGGCAGGGGTGTCCTCTTTCCCCTCTTTTATTTGTGTTATATTTAGACCCAGTGGCAAAGAAAATAAGGGACTCAGAAATTCAAGGATAAAATTGGTATGGTAATCAAGAAAAGTTGGCTTTGTGTGAAGATGATATTATTTTGTAACTGATAAAACCAGGAAAGGACATTTCAGTGTTATGGAACATTCTGAGACAGTTTCAAGTATTTTCAGGATACACAATTAATGAAGATAAAGCAAAGGCAATAGCTGTAAACTATATACCCACACATGAATTGGTTCAGCAATACTCATATTTATGAGGACATCATTAAATGAAGTACTTAGGAGTATAGGCTAAAAAGGATTTTGTTATGGCAGCTAAAGCTATGTAGGAAGAGAGTAAACAAAACATAATACAAAAAAACTGAGAAACTGAAAGCACTGTTTTATGGATATGAATAACAAAATGCAAACAGTGAAAATGTTTAGTCCCTTTTGCTTTCTACACAGGTCAGGCACATTTTTATCAACCAGAGGAGAAGTTGTAGATAGCATTAATAAGGAGTTGAATGATTTTATCTGGGAGGGGACGAAGGCAACATTAAAGTGGGATAAGTTGATCCTTCTAGTAGAACAAGGTGGTTTGAGATTACACAATCAGAAAGCTATAATTCAAAGTGGAAAGGGATGATGATTTAACAAGGGGGGAGTTCAAGAAATAAGGACAGACTAGGATTTTGGATGTAGATCCTTAAGGAGAATAACAATAGCCATACAGAATATTATATTCATAAAGTAGCAGAAAGTATTTTAAACACTGAGCCAACATGGGAATGGGAAAAAGGAGATTTTGCTTAAAGAATGACTACAATTAGGGGTACAGAGAATAGGCAAGATTGGGCTGGAATTTCCTGGTGAAAACTGGCAAAGGAACCAAGGTATTGGGAGCAAATAATTAGAGAGGGGAAGGTAATACAATAGGAAGACACTGAGACTACATTTAGACTTCAGGCTGGAGACTGCCTTCCCTAGCAAGGTGTGATATCAGAGCATAAGCAAAGAGAAAGGAATAGGGGAATCCTAAGTGAAAGACCAGCACTGTTAGAGATTTATTTGAATCTAGAAGGGAAGTTGCTATAAAAAAGGGAATAATTAGCAAGGCATACAAAGTATTGCATGATAACTATATGAATCAATCACAGAAGGTTTGAAAGGATTGAGAAGACAGACTGGATAAGCAATTTACAAAGAAACAATGGGAGGATATATGTCTGGCTCTCAAATATGTGCCAAAGTCTGGAAGATTTAGGACTTTTGCTTAGAATTGTTTGCATATGTATTTTTTACCTCAAGTAGACTTCAAAGAATTTTTCCTCAGGTAGCTTGCATAGGTTGGAGGTGTGATGGGAAAAAAACAGGCAATTGGGAAAGTATTTTTGGGAGTGTAATGAGTTGGCAAAATTCCCTGCAGACTACTCCATCAGAAATATTTGGTGAAAAAATCGGTGTAACTAAGGAAATTAGTTTTCGAGCTGTGATACAGGATATGAACTGTTTAGACATCGTAAGGCCTTGCTGTGTTTAATTCCGGTGATGCCAAAAAAAAGCATCTACTAGCAAATGGAAATCAAAGTCTAAATCAAACATATTAGAAAAACTGAATATAGTAACAGAGATAGAAGAAGTGGAAGTGGTAAATTTAGAAAAGGGTAGGAGTAAATTGCATAGAAAAAATGGGAAATGTGGGAATAAAACATGCAGAATAATGTTTTGGAGGAGGAATGAGGTTTAAGGGAAGGCAGGAATTGCATAAACTATGTAATGTTCAATTGACAATAACTGTACAGAAGATTATATGTGATGTATAATGTTTGCAACTAAAAATATATCAATATGGTTTGATTTAATTTATATACATGTATGATTGTCCATGTCATAAGTAATAATTAAAGACGTTTTTGTTATAAAAGAGACTCCACTGTAATAAGCATGGAGGAAGTCAGAGAGTTAAGCCAGGGGCTTGACCCCAGAAATTATAAGGTTCTAGGTGGTTGGAGCTGCATACTAGAGCTTGGTTTACAAACTTTTGATCAAATGATAGCCTGACCAGAAAACAACAGTAAGGAGAAAAACTCAGCCTTTTTCCTTCTTTCAAAGACAAATTAGCTGTGTCTAATGATTGTTGTTCAAAACTAACAATATAGTATAGTTCCCAATAACCTAAGTTGACAAATGCTTACAAGGATATGTTCATAGGTTCATATGTGTTTACTAGCTAACAACCACAAGGGCTTTTTTAAGCTTAGCCATGCATCCCAAATTTCTGACAAGTTCTGGTACACTTGATAAATGTAAGCAGGGGCTTGGGAGATGAAATGTTTACAAGCAGAGTTTCTGGGAGATGAACCATTTACAAGGTGCCTATGTCCATTAAAACACAAGTGCAAAGCCAGGGATAAATTTCCTGCTTCCCATCCAATTGTCCATGTTACACCTGAATTGGGTTAGGGAAGAACTCTGCTTTACATGGATGAGGAGCCTGTTCCAGAGATGGAGTAGTTTCTGGGATACATACAGTTGATATAAAAAGTTTGCACACCCATGTTAAAATGACAGTTTTATGGGATATAAAAAATAAGACCACAATAAATCATTTCAAAACTTTTCTCACCTTTAATGTGACCTACAACCTGTACAATTCAATTGAAAAACAAGCAAATCTGTTAGGGGAAAAATATAAAAAATAAAAAACGTACAATAAGCTGGTTGCATACGTGTGCACACCCTTAAACTAATACTCATCACTAATACTAATCTCAGCCTGGTGAGAAGGACATCAGTGTGTCTCACAATGGAGTCTCCAAAGACCATAATGTTGGATTGTGTGGTGGCTTGCCTTATGGGCTTAGAAGTAGAGGCTCCGTGGGATGTAACTGTATGTATTGATGTGGGTGTTGTAAATCCTATGTGGAAATAGTGCCTGCCTCCCTAACCCTCCAAAACATAACTATCTTCCATGTACTCTCCTGGTATTAAACTGTGATATAAGCAAAAGCACAAATTGACACAGACATGCATTGTACAGCTGAGGGGTCTGAGGGTGAAAAAGTGGTGCACCTGAACAAAACCCACACAGAGGCAGGCAATACATGCATTCTCAATTTAGAGGGAATCACAAAATCTCAACCAGAGAACCAAATGCTGTAAAATGGCACTACTACTAACATGGCCACAAATTGGTTGCAATCATACACATCCTGCCCAGTCCACTACAGACAGCCAGATATTGTCTACAATGTAGATGTTTTACTGTAATGGAAAGTAAAAAAATAGGGATGAACTGCTACTTTTAGATACACTGCAGCCCTTTCCCATACAGAGTCATTTTTATCACAAGCACCATAACTATCACTTGCAGCCACTGTATTGACTAAGCATACTGCATATGTCTAATTGTACTAAAATTGTCACAGCAAAGTATTTCAACTGGCTTCACACAAATGCACACTAATTCTGCAAAGCCAAAATAATGACTGCTTAAAAAGCAGAGTCAGTCACTTGTATTCACCAACAGACTATGTACCCAGCAAGTAATGCCTATTTTACTGACTGTGCACTCCTCAGATGTCTGAATGTGATTAAAGGATGCTCTACTCACAGTAACATATTTTAAATTTCTTTCACATAAACTGTTACCACAATAAAGTATTCCAACCTTCTTTACACAAATAACTATTAGTCCTGCAAAGCCAAAATAATGAGTTTAATATGACCAAATCACAGTAGCAGTCACTTTCATCCTCAGAAAGCCCTCATATGCAGCAATTATAGCCACTTTGTTGACGCCATATAATTCAGATGTTTGATTGTGATAAAAATGAAATAGTTACAGTAATGCATTTCAACTTTCACAAAAACAATGGCCACAGTCATGTATTACAACTTGCTTCATACAAAAAAATTTAGTCCTGCAAAGCTAGAATAATGGCTGTTTAACCTGAACAAATGACAATAGTGTCAGTCATTTCAATCCACAAGCAATCCCTGTACACAACTGAAGCCAAACGTATTGACTGCATATACCTCGAATATCAAATCATAATAAAAAATAACAGTTGGCCACAGTAATTTATTTAACCTGTTTTATACATGTCCCCACCAATTACCACAATTTCTATGTCTGAATATACCTCTGACGTCTGATGGGATTAAATGAATGAAGAAATGCTTAATTAATGGCCACATTTATTTCAGGATGCTGCTGTCAGACCCATACAGTGAATGCACCCCACTGCAAACCCCCCTCCACATTCATACATACATACATACACACACAACTGCAGCAAATTATATGGGTGTGTAACCTGCAGATCTTGAATTGGCATCAAATGAATGAATAAATACATGTATTTCAGTGTGCTGCAATCATAGCCATATAGTAAAAATTATTGCAACACATAAACATGCACACACGCATGTTCCCACCAATTACAGGAAATGTTATGGCTGTGTACACTTTAGCTAGCCAAATGGGATTAAAAATGAATGAATAAATAGATAATGGATTAATATTTCAGATTGTTCCTGTCAGAACCATACAGTGAAATCTATTACAACTCCCTATATACACATGTGAAAACACACACATATGCGCACACACACACACACACACACACACACACACACACACACACACACACACACACACACACCAGACCTCTCAACTGTATGTATTTTGGATGTACGTGATATAACTTTTTTTGAAAGTACATGTCTGCTTGCAGACTTGATTACCCAGTCATGTAATTTTCTCAATCCTTGCCCACATCACATATGGTTTTGAAGTTGTTTAGTATACAAGAAGCCAGATTATATGACCAACACATTGTTGACAAAAATAATTTTAAAAAAGATAATCCATATGTTACATTGCTCAACACTGTATTTTTGATGATATGTTTATATTTTTGTATCATTTTGTCACACTAAAATTTTTAAACTTGTGTTTGTAAACAATATCCCACAATCCTACTTGAGGTAAGAAGAATTATTATTAGTATTCAAATATTATGCTAATTACGTCTCCATACTTTTGACCTGATGTACCTACTTCTTAGGAACCACTGTGCCTATTTTTAATGTCTGAAAGTTGAAATGTATGACAGACACACACACACACACATGTGACCATCAATTAGAGCCATCTGTTTGACTGTGATGGTATACTGCAGATGTTTTTATTGTGATCAAATGAATGAATGAATAAATGTATAAGTAACTGTCATACAGGAATATAGCTCATTACTTCCAGAACAGAGTGAATCCACTCTGACACCCACCACTCTAATTTTTAACCCCTTAGCTCAAGAATCCAGGAGATATGTAAAAAATACTGGGAGACAAATCAATATTACTGACAGCTATTGCCCTTAAATACTTACAAGTTGTCAGAATAATACGCTTTGCTTTAGCATACCTTTTGAAGGCTATTAAATCTGAAATTCAAATGTATGTCATTATTTAAGGAAAACAATTATCAATGATTTGCCAAAAAAACACTTTATGAGGAAAAGGCCAAACTATGAGGCAAATTCAGGGGCATTTTGTGAAATTATGGACAGTTAAGTGCATATACCACCACACACACACATATTATACATGCATGCATTAACACAAACACAATTTATTTTAAAAAATTCTTACTTTCCTACATACTGGTTGGCAGTTGCACACACACAGTGCTAGCAAATAAAAAGGTGCTTCAATGCTAGTACCTCTGCAGATATCCATTACTTTCTACTTTCACTTTCAGTTAGGTTGCCTTAGTCATTTCAGGCAGCCTAAACCAATAGAAATGGTTCCAAACTTCTTTATACAGCATCCCAGTGAGTTTCTTGATTGAAATTTATACAGTTCTGCAAATGGCAGGAAGAATTGTACAACTGCATTATTCTCCATTTAGATTAGACTTAAGCCAGATTATTTTGAAACCAGCTTGGCAATTAGAGTAAGACACTTGTTTATTTAACAGCATTCAAAATTTCTCAGAACTCCATGCGTGAGCAGAAGCATGTCTGAAGTTTTGAGCTCCAGAAATGGAATAGGAGAGTTAACCATTTTTAAAAGAAAAAAAGTAAAACAAATGAAATGCATGTTTTTCCATTGGTGGCCTGTGGTCTAGCAGCCAGTACAGAACTGGATCAAGGTCAAACGGGGCCCTAGGCAGGGTAATGGATACCCCCTGCACGCAGCCATTCCAGTGTCCCATTACTTTGGCTATTTCTCCTCAGTTACCATGAACACTGTTCAAATCTCTCAGTGTGCATACTGTTTTCTGCTTTACTTCTACAGTGATTACAGATATTTGAATTTAATTTAAAACTTTTATTTCAAACTTTATAGCACAAACACTAATAGACATTTGCTAAACAAAATAATACAGTCTCACAATGAAAACAGACTTGGCATTAAATGTTCTCTGCCCTAGAAATTCACATTCACTGAAACAGCATTGAAACCCATACTCAAAGAAAATGCATCTGGCCAGTGGCAGATTAAGTTTACCTTTGGGCAGTTTTCAAAGCATTGGTCCCTTGCAACACATTTTTAGGACCATGCAAACATGCAAGAGTTCTTTGATTCACTTTCCTGGTTGTATTAAATTATATCCCTTGTATATATAGCACCATTTGTTTGAGCATGTTTTAAATTTATAGTTTTGAACATTTTTCCAGTAAGCAATGAATCAAAACATATGAACCAATAATGACAAAACTGCCCAATTCTGAACATTTCATCCACAAATGTTCACTCAGACTTCTGTCATTACAATCCATCAATATCAGTCAATATGCACAATCTCTGCAGAAGTAAAAGTCATCTGAATAATTCCACATTAAAGAGATCTGTAACTAATGAAGAGGCTGCTGCTAGCAAGCAACTTTATATTTCAGTGTTTCATCTACAAATTCATTGCCTGCTGCCCTTGAAGAATAAATTGCTTATGTTACATTAAAAATGGCAAACTAGTAATATTGCAGTAGGGAATGGATGGCAAACTGAAAACAGGTTCATAATTACTAAGTATCTCATCCAAACAAGGACATACTCAGGACTGCAGCACCCCACCTGCATTAAAATGCAACACAGTATCAACAATTCATCTACATGTTGTGGGAGTACAATTCATAGCCTTCTGCATCAAAAGCAAGCACTCTACCTGTTGTGTTACTAACACTGATTTTAAATTCTATACCACAATAGTGATACCATTTGCTAAATAACAGTTGCACTGCACATTGTAAACAGACATAGCATGAGCAGAAGTAAACGTATCTTCCCTTGAAGTTCACAATTCCTTGAAAATGCACTTGAAACTCAGTTCCTTGACAGATGCAGCTTAGTAGTTTGGGTAGTGGATTCAGGCTCATTTGCTGTAACTAAGATACAGGGTTTGTGCCTAAGTAAATTACTTACCACCTGCTATCCGTAACTAGGGCATTTTACTGTCTCACACACAAACACCTCAACCTCTCAGTGCAAGAAATCAGGACAAAGCATAAAATAGATACGGACAGATTATAAATATTGCTCTCACAAACTCAGACAATTGCCAGGAGGACAGAATTTGCTGTAGTATGCATTTTTTCTAAAGGATATGAAGTCTGAAACTCAAATGTATGCCATTGTTTAGTAACTTCAGTCCTTTTTAAGAGGAACAGACCAAAAATATGGGGCACAAATCTGGATATTTTGCACAAATTTGGACATTTGAGAGGTATGCTACCTACCTACCTACCTCTTACACACACACACACACACACACACACACACACACACACAAATACCTACCTCCCTCTTACACACACACCATACCTCTCAACCTCTTTGCACAAAAAATCTGGGCAAAGCCAAAAATAAGAGGGGGACAAAGCCCCAAAATAGGCACAAACTTAAGTATTGCTCTCACAAACATATAAAGTTGCTAGAATAAAAGGTATTGTGATATTGTTAATTTTCTGAAGGATGTGAAGTCTGAAACTCAAATGCTTGTCATTATTTAGTGAATTCTGTCCTCAATGATTTGCCAGATAAACCCAAAAAAACACAAACTTTATGAGGAACAGACTAAAAATATGAGGCAAAAATTTGGACAGTTGAGTGACACCTCCCTCCCTCTTTTACAGATACATACACAAACACACCTACCTACCTACATCTTACACACACACACACACACACAAACACGCACACACACACACCTACCCACCTGAACACACCTACCTACCTACTTGTTACACACACAAACACACACACACACACACACACACACACACACACACACACACACACACACACACACACACCTACCACTTAAACACACACACTCCTACCTTTCACTTGTCTGTTTGTGGTCTGCATTTAAAATGTTATCTGACATTCAAATTCTGCATATGTGAAAGATGAAGACGTAAACAAGTCACACAGACAATGAAGATGAAACAGGTCACACACACCTGTCATGTCTGTGAGAATGGACACAAAGGACATTTTTCTAGATAGCGGGGGCCCTCTCCCAGCCAGTGGGACCTAAGAGACTGCCTTGGATACCTAGTGCTGGATCCGGCTCTTGAGCTAATATCATGAGCCACAACTGCTAAGGAATCATATCTTTTGAAGTAGGTTCAGGTGGGCTTTGTCTGACAACTACAAAATGCAGTATTGTATTGAATAATGAGTTCAGATCAGTGAGGTATAAATTAGTCCAGTGTTCTCACTAGATTGACTGCATGAACTTTAACAGTGTCAACCTTACTTATAAGCCAACTAGATGGCTGCCTAGGGTGCCATACTTGCAGGGGTGCTCATTTCATATTTGTTTTTTAGAACCATGAATTATGCCCCTGCTAAAAGAAATGCAGTGGTGGCACAGTGGGTACTTGAGGGGAACAGTGCTCTAGTTCCAGCTAACTTGATATTTAAGTCATATCATATTATAGGTTCATAGGTGTGTACTAGGCTAATGGCCCTGGAGCCTTTACAAGATTAGCCTATAGGATTACCCTGGCATCGTGCCACCAAACCTTGGTTCCTAATGCCTCTGTCGAGTAGAACCACTGGAGTGATCCCTGGGGTGAATTTTCTATTTCCCATCCATTCATCAAGATTTCTCTTGAAGAGGGCTAGTGAGGTACTCTGCTTGACATGTATGGGAAGTCTATTCCATAGCATGGGCAGTCTCTGGGTTATGAACTTGTCCCCTTCAGCATGTTCTGTTGATTGTGGGTAGTGAGGTTGAGGTCTCTGGAGTGTGTGGTGTGGAGGGACTGTGATTACTTTAGATGTATCATTTCTAACAGAGCTGGGTCAGACATGGCTTTGTAAGTCAAGCAGAGATTGCCTCTAAGTAGGTGATATGAGACAGAGAATAGTTTGAGTATTTTGAGTATGTCCATATAGGACAAGTGTTTAAGGCCTAGGATCCTCTTTGTGAGGTACTTTTGTGGCCTCTCCAGTTGCTGCAAGTGTCTAGTGAGGTACATGCCAAATGGGGCGTTGGACTCGATAATTGGCCTAATGAGGGAATAGTAGAGGGAAACAATGACCTCCTTCTTCCTGGATGCAAAACCCTTAGTAATTAGATGTGCCACATAGAAGAACTTTCTGACCACAGTGGCAACGTGGTGGTCAAAAGAGAGGTTGCTGTCAACCTGTGTTCCCAGATCTCTTATAATGCCTTCTGTGTTCAGTGGACTACCATCAATGTGGTAATTCAAGGGAACTGGGTTTTTCCTAAAGGGGATGAAGACACATATTTTGGCAGTGAGCTTAAGGCCATGGTTCTGACACCAGTCGTTGGTCTCATTGAGGCCTTTCTGTAGGATGTCAGCATCACTTGGTGAATTAATAATAGCTCCCAACTTGCAATCATCTGTGAACTTTGTCAGCCAGAGTCCCTTCATGTTGGCCAGGACTTCAGAGAAGTAGATATCAAACAGGAGAGGATCCAGGACTGAACCCAGTGGGACTCCACTAGTGACTGGTCGGCAGTCTGACTTGGAGTCAGCTACTTTCACACTGTGGGTTCTATCTGTGAGCCAGTTTGCAACCCACCTAGTGATAGAGGGGTTGATGGCTAGCTTAGTGAGTTTTTCTATGATTCCTGAGTGGGGAATGGTACCAAAGGCCTTGGCCAGATCAAGGTAGGCTGTATGAACCATCTTGCCTTCATCCACACTCAGGTGACTGACTCAAAGAAGCTAACCAAGTTGAGCAGGCATGATCTACCCTAGACATGAATATTTTGAGGTCACGGAGTAGAGACCTCACAACTTTCAAATGTAGGCATGAACCACACACAAAGGAGTTCTTTTTAACAAAAGTAGAAGAATGAATCTGTAATACTTTGCTTTACTGACTGAATGATAAACTGTAATGGTCATCAATTAACCAGAAAATCTAACATTTTATGAGGGACAAAAGTCAAAACCCTGAGACAAAATCAAGAACATTCTGCAGAATTCAGGATAGCTGGACGAGAGGTATGGTATGATGAGCTTGAAGACAGTTGTGAGAGAAGTACTATTTCTACAGTGATACTAGCAATAATCAACAAGATACTTTTGGCCATATTTCTGGCTTTTGTGATGTGTGCGTAGAGCAACTTAGAATACTTTAATGTGTGGCAAGTTGGCAACTTGTTTGTGTGGAAGTGAAAACATATTACACAGGCATCAGACATTGTGGCTATAACTGCTAAGTGGAGGTTGGGATTGGCTAGATGAAAGTAACTGATCCTCATCATTTGACCAATTTAAACAGTCACTATCTGACTTTGTAGGACTAATGTGTATTTGTGAGAAGTAAGATGGATTACTTAACTGAGCACCTGATATGCACAAACACTGTACGTATAATTGCTGTGGCTGTCCATGGAGGACATTCACTAGCTGCCTGCTGCTGTTTTGGATTTGCTGGACAAATATGATTTATGTGAACCAATGTGCAATATTTTAATGTGAAACAGCTGTTTGGAACAAAGGTAAAATACATTACACAGCTATCATCTTTTATCATAATCAAACATCAGAACTGTACTGTATAGAAGAGTCTATAACTGCTTGGTGGAGGATTTTTGGATGAAAGTAACTGACTCTCTTGTCACTTGCTCAATTTAACAGTCATCTCTCAAAAAATGGATAAAACCACAGAGTATCTTGAGCTTCATAGCTTCTAAGGGCTGGTACCCCACATACACCAAGGCTAAATGAATAGATTATGACACAGGTTTAGTGATAAACTCTGCCCTAAGCTCCAACTAGACTAAAACCAGCCCTGCTCATAGGCATGCACAGGAAGTCAATACTTGTGTGGGGAGCTGGAGACACTGTCATTGTTTCTCTATTCCTCCCAAGCCTCAGAGATTGCTATATCTTGTGGTAGGCTGTGGGCAGTGTGGTCATAATGTCTTTAACTTTCTTCACAACCTTCAGAGGGGTGCACAGAGGGTCACTATAGCCAATATAGGAGAACTGTGCTGTCTTGAAGTAATAAGTTGGAAACATTATCATAACTGTTTTTTTTTATTTTCCTCACAATTAAACATTTGATGCATATGCAGGTGCCTGTCTTTTGGGGGAGAGTAAATAATCATGCTGTTACATATGTTTGATAGCAAATATGTTATGATCTATTTGCTTTTTCAGTTTTGTCCCAGTTTGACATCAGAAGGGTCCACTGAAGGTGACTGTCTTTTGGTATTCATTTTATATTATATTCATTTAAACATGAAACTGCACTCCCTGGAAGCACTCCTCACCTTGGAGGATGCTGATGTCTGTGCAGTTACCGAGACATGGTTCAAGATGGCTGAGAGCACCTTGGCCATGCTAGGCTACAATGCTTCCTACACATTCAGACCTGAAAATGAGTGTGAAGGAACCAAAGCTAACTACAGCCTGCTAAGGGATGGTATAAAAGGCTTCATACCACCCACAACTGCAGACACCAATGATCACTATTCAGAAGTGTATGCAAATGCCCTGTACAAACACTTAAGCAACGGCATAAACTCTGCTGTACCTGACTGGATCAAAACCAGGTCTTCCTGTAAAAACAAGCCACTGTGGTGGACTTCAAGTATAAACAGATTATATAACAAGAGGAAGAAACTGTTGTCCAAAAGCAAGAGGGATATCACTCTGCAGAGGAAGAGTTCCCTCCTAAACCTAAACAGGAAAATCAGAAATGTTGAAAAGTCTTCTAAAGCAAATTACAAAACTAAAATCACACCCCTAGCCAAAGATAATCATAAGGCATTCTTTAACTACATATGAAGTCTAAAGGGGAATGCCAAGCTATGTGCCGAACTGGTTGTAGATGGGGTCACTCATACTACACCGGAAGATATCACCAACTTGGCAGCTGACAGATTCAAAGCAAACTTCATCCCCTATCCCCACCTACCATATCCCAATGCATACCTGACAACAGCCCACTGCCTGGTATCACTAGAGAACAGGTCACATCTGTGCTCACCAAGGTCAAATACACAGCCTCAGTGGGAGCAGATAACATCCCAGGTTGTTTACTGAACAATCTAAACCAAGACCTAGAGGACCACTTGGCATTCTCTTTAATCATAGCTTGAGAACTGGCTATGTTACTGCAGAATGGAGAACAGCAACAATAATCCCCCTGCACAAAGGGAGGCCATCAACTGACCCTGGCAATTCCATAAGTCTAACTAGCCTCTTCTGCAAGGCAATGGAAAGAAGTATCATAGATCTTACCAGCAAGAACATAGGCAACCTCCAAATGCTGAACCCAACCCAGTTTGGCTTCATTAAGGGTATATTATGCTTATTAAACCTGGTAGATGTCTTTGAGAAAGTCACCAATGCCATGAACAAAGCTAAGACAGTATACACAGCCTATCTTGATCTTGCTAAGGCTTTTGACACAATTCCCCACTCTGGCATCATTGAGAAACTTTCCCAGACAGGGATTAATCCTTATGTTACTAGATGGGCAGCCGTCACCAGTGGAGTACCACAGGAGCCTGTGCTGGACCCCTTACTGTTTGGCATCTATTTCTCAGAAGTCCAGGCCAAAAAAAATGGCCTTTGGCTCACCAAGTTCACTGATGATTACAAACTGAGAGCAATCATCGTGTTCCCCAATGATGTTAACATATTACAAGAAGGGCTAACACAAACAAATGACTGGCGCCAAAGCCATGGTCTAAAACTAAATGCAAAAAATGCATTATTATTCCCCTTGGCAAAACAGAATGCCATACAAATTACAACACTGACAGCACACCACTGAGGTCCAATCCAGTGGTGCAAGACTTGGGAACATAGGTTGATAGCAACCTGAAATTAGACACCAAGTTTCCACAGTGATAAGGAAAGCCTTCTACGTAGAGCACATCATTAAGGAAGGGCACAGCATCTAGGTTAAGAGAGGTTATAATTTCATTGTTCTCGACCCTCATCAGACCACTAATAGAGTATAGTGCACCCTTTTGCATGTATCTCACCAGACACCTGCAGCAGCTGGAGAGACCTGAGATTTCTCAGTAAGAAAATACAGGGACTTCAAACCAAGACCTATGTGGACAGGCTTAAAGCCTTGTCACTTTACTCTGTGTCTTATATTCTTCTGAGAGGTGACTTGTGCCTGGCCTATAGGGCAATCTACAACCCTGCCCTAATGGAAGTGCTGCAAATCTGGAAGTCAAATGGCTCAAGAATCACTCAGTCTAGGGATCTCAACCTATCTTGTGACATTAACAGATCATCTTGGAGAGAGAGATATGTCTCCCAGAAGCTGCCACTTCTTGGAATAGACTCCCTAGTCACATAAAACAGAGTTCCTCACTGACCCTATTCAAATGCAGCCTAGATAATTGGATGGGTGACCACAAATTCACCCCTGGGGTGGCACCCATGTCCCACCTGGACAGGAGTAGCCAGTGTTGATCACAGACTCGCTCTGTTCATAAATTTGTTTTGCAGACTACCCAAAAAAGAGCAAATGTGGGGATACTTGGGATTAACGCGCTAGGCTTGTAAAGGTTCTAGGGCTGCTAGCTTAGTAACCTGCTATGAAACTATATGCACCTACTTTTCATGCCAACTTAATGTCAGGGCATATACAGAAAGTAGCCACCTACTCTGAGGCTGGTGGGGAGGGAAATACTATTCCCAGCTATGACTTATGAATCCAGGCAAGCATTTATCTTCTCAGTTTATTGTGAACAGATGTTTGAACAGCTTTGAGCATTAAAACTTATTTCTTCCTTGAAATAAAAAAAATATATTGAATTTCTTTTCTGTACACATGATGTTTGTTCAGTCCATCAGTGTATCAAAAGGCTGGGAAAAACCTCTGTAATGCACCTCAGAGCATCCATAACCTCATCGAATCTGGGTGCCTATCATCCCTCATAGCCCCAGCCTAATTTAGTCATTACAGCGTAGTCTTGGTCAGATAGAGTGTACTGAAAGGATACAGGAAAAATAAAACTGAAGAGTAAGACTGAATTTCTTTACTTGGTCATGGTTTTCATTCAGGACATCATTAGATGAAAAGGATGTTTAAAAATACACTAAAATGCACCTCACAACATCTAGCATCTAAAACCTTCATGGCTTCTGAAGGTCTAGCAGCTCCCATACTCATGGCTTAATACAGTTATTTCTACTGTAGTTATTACAGTTACCCTTGGTCAGTTAGGAAGTGCTAAAAGGTTGAAGGAAAAAAACAGAGGTGAAAAAGTAAGACTAAATGCCTTTATCTGACCATTATTTTCAGTCAGCCAAAATCGGATGAAAGATTGTTTTTAAAACTCCAAAGAGCATCTAGAATCTCAATCTCTTCTGGGGAACTTGTGCCCCGCTCCCAAAACCCCAGTTTACTGTAGTTCTTCCCTCTACAGTTGTCAAAGTATAATCTTGCCTATAACTAACACTGAATAACTAACAATGAATAATAGCAGGAAAAAATGAGGAGAAACTGAAGAAAAGGAATTAAAAAGTAACCTGGATTGTGTGAGTGGGAGGGTGGAATGGGGGGGGGGGGGTCATGGAGTCTTTTCTTCTAGGGCACTACTTTATCAAAGGCCAGTTCTACCCTTTAGAATAAGATAGGATGAAAAATATGCTTCCCTGACTTAGGTAAATGCACAGTGATCAAGGTTTAAATTGTTGTCTAATATTGCCGCTAAATCATTAAAGACAGTTTCATTTTTTATGAAATTACTACATTTTGTAATCATAATTATTGTCCATTTTTGCCAGGTCTAATGATGCTAACATTAAATGCAAGTTCATTATTACTGCCCCCCCTCCGCCTTGACTTACTGTGTCCTGCTGATTAGTCATTGTTTGGCTCGCCAAATAAATATGGATTAAAATTAATTTAGCAATTATTCTCGTATGTGAAAGTCTGTCAAAGGACTTAGGAAGGCCAAGATAATCAATATATACAGTCAACATTTCATCATATGCTGCTGTTATGTCTTCAAAGAATGCCACAAGATTCATACGGCAAGCTCCCTCCTTAAACTCATTCTCGTGTTTCATTTTGGATAAGCTCTTTTAATTTCTCCAAATCTTTTGGGTTTATAATACCATGATGGGCATGGACCCCATTCCTAAGTCAAAGTACGATTAAAGTTCATGAAATTAGTATTGTTTCACTCTTTGATGTCAGATAAAAGTGCTCTTCCCAGCACCCGCAACATACCCAGTAATTACTCCTTCTGCAATTCGTATGGAGTTACATGTATTGCTAGCATATCTAAATACAATTGTAGATTATTTTTTATAAGACCCATTGCTCCTACTGCTATTGGAACTGTCTGGGTATCTTTCTTCCACATTGCTCTTGGTTCTGCCTGCAAATCCTGATATTTTATCATTTTGTGTCTCTCCGTACACAAGACACTGTAGTCACTGGGTGTGGCGATTTCAAAGATCAATGCTACTTTTGGCTTCTTTTCTTGGATCACTATATCCGGTTTTCTAGCATCTATCTTTCAAACTGTTGGTAATGAACGATCCCATGTGATGTAGACTTCTTCATTTTCTATGATGCTTTGTGGTTCATGTTTCCAGTGTTTCAGCCACTTCAGTACCATAATGTTTGCACAATCCCCAGTGCAACAGTCTTGCCACATTATTATGCCTTTCAGTATATAGTCCTTTTGCCATTAGTATATTGCAACCAACAATGAGATATGCAACTGTTTCCAATTTGGTTTTATAAAACCTACATTTGTCTGTTTCTCCCACATGTTCAATGGACTTTGTAAACCAACATGTAGGCAGCCCACTATCTTGGGATGCCAGTATTAACCTTTCATCTCTTGGTTTGAATTCACCTCTCCTTAACCATTCCTGCATTTGTTCCTGATCAACATGAGGTTCTTCCAGAAGTTTTCTATACTTGCAACTATACTTATAGATTTTTCCACATTTCTTGCCTTCTCATCTGGTCCTTCACCTTATATTCTTTCTTTTGTTTTTTGGCATATTCGGTTGCTGCCTGATTTTTATCTACTTCTAGTCTGATTTCCATTCCTGCATGATGCCGATATGCTTCTGCTAGATTAAGCAGAGAAGTCATCTTTGACTTATTCTCCTCATGTTTCAAAACTTTCACTGTCAGCAGATATGTGGGGAGCCCCATAGTTGCAGATCTATACATGTAATCATTTTCAAGGAGGCCCTTCCCTCCTTTGGAACAGGGAATATACAATCTTGCTATGCACTGATTTTTATAAATCATTTGGTGAGCATGAAGAATCCTTCTTGTTTTTCTATCTAATCTATCTAACACATTTTGGGGTCAGTCAATCTCTCCAAAACAGTAAGCTAGAACAGGGAGAGCAAATTGGTTTATAGCTTGGATTTTGTTCCTTGATATTAGTGCTGTTTTCAGGATTAATTTAAGTCCTCTGAAGTACTCCTTACTAAGTTTTATTCACATTTATTCATGTTTTATTGTTGATCCTTCATCAATTCCCAAATATTTCTTGCTCAAGTTCTTCTATATCACATTCTTGTCCCAAACTGATGTTTTCCTGGTGTTACAGTTTTCCTGATTTAAAGGTTGCTTTTGCACATTTATCAAGACCAAATGACATTCTTATATTATCTGAAAAGATTTTGACAACTTACAATTGTGCTTTCAGTTCCTCATCTAGTGAGCTATACAGTTTTAAATCATCAACAAAGAGAAGATGAGATGTCTTTACACGTTGTTGTTTTCTAGGAGCCAAATTATAGCCATGGCCGAAGCTGTTAGGTAGACAGATTAATGAGTTAAGGGCAAGGCAGAATAGCAGCAGTGACAAAAGAGTCACCCTGGAATATCTCCCTTTGAACTTTTATCCCTGGGATAATAATTTCTTTATCATGGCTTAATAGCAAAGTGGTCTGCCACCATTTCATAGTCACTGTAATGTAGAAAATTAGTGTAGGGTGCATTTTTCACATTTTTAAGCACTCTTTTATCCATGAATGTGGGATACTATCAAATGCTTTTTTGTAGTCAATCCATGGCATACTTAGATTCTTCCCCTTTTTGCAGTTCTCCACAATGACTTTATTTAACAACAAATGATCCTTTGTTCCATATGACTTTCTTTTACTGCCTTTTTGTTCTACTGCCACAATTGAGTTTGCTTCTAAATGACTACAAAGTCTGTCGGCATCAATTCCCATGTATAGTTTATACGTCCTCGGAAGGCAAGTTATTGGTCTATCATTTTTAGGATAGCTTGCAGGTTCGCTCTTAAGTAGGAGCATTGTTTTTTCTGTTATTAACCAGGTTGGTATCTGTTCAGGGTGTGCATATAAATTGTTCTTGCGCATGGCTAAATCTTCATGCAAAGATGCTAATACTTTCAGCCAAAAGTTAGGTACTGTATCTGGGCCTGGGGTTTTACAATTATAGAGTCATAGGTTGGTACTAGGCTATCAGCCCTAGGGCCTATACAAGCCTAGCCATAACAATTACCTGGATATTTCTTCCCACAATATTTACTCCCCTGGACCTGTCTAGCAGGGCGACTGACGTGATCCCTGGGGTGAATTTCCTATCTCCCATCCAATCGTCAATGGTCCTTTTGAAGACGGCCAAGGAGGCTCTCTGCTTGACATGTATGGGCAGTTTATTCCAGAGTATGGAGAGTCTCTGGGTCAGGAACCTATCCCTCCAGCATGTTTTGTTCATTGTGATGACAAGGTTTAGATCCCGGGAGCATGTGGCTCTGAGGGATTGGAATTTCTTAAAGTGGAGCATGTCCAACAGGTCAGGGTTTGACATGGTCTTGTATGTATTACAGGCTTTTCTTAATTTTGTTTCAATCTCTCTGGTTGTTACTTCATCCCATTTCATATCCTGTACCTTTAAACTTATTCTTTCTTTAACTTCTTCTATCCATTTAGCATCTTTGTTATGTTCCACAGGATCTTCATAGGTACTTCTCCAAAATGTATCCATTTCTTCTTTTTTTGGTGGTCTTTCAATTCCTTTTACTTTGTTTCCCAATTCTCTCTAAAACTTTTTTGGGTCATCAATAAATTGCTTATTTTGTATTTTCCTTCATATTTATCTTTGTTTCTTCTAAGTTTTTCCACCTGTGCAGTAATTTTTAGTTTATTTGCAATAGTGTATGATAGATCCTGGTCTGTTCTAATATTGTGCATTGCTTTTATCACATCTATCTTTTTTAGTATTTTTGTTGCTATGCTCCCTCTTCTATAGTCTTCTAACAGTGACACTTCTTGTCTTAACTGTGTTATACTTTTCTCTGTTCAATATTTCCATGATGGTATTCGATTTCTCCCCTTCCTTTCCCTCAGTACCCTGTGTTCTTGTGGTAGAACTTTATCAGTTATTAATTTAGCTGCACAGTAATATATCCTGTTTACTTCTGTTATATCGCATGGGTCTCTATGGACAGTCCTAATTACTGTGTTCATTTGTTTTATAATTCGGACATTCTGGGTTTTATTAACCTTCTGCAGTCTATTTCTTTCATTGATCTTAATATGTCTGTCTGTGTCTATTAAAATAAGCAACTCTTCTCTTGGCTCATTCTCTTCCAGACTGAGGGCACATCCCTTGTTTTCCATTTCCTGCAGGCATTCTATAGAAGGTTCTATAGCATCTTTGTGTGGCACATTCTCTTCAATTTCATCCTGTGCCATCCATTGCTCTGTTCATATGGGAACTCACTGGCCTATCACTCCTCAACACTGACTGCATCAGAGTTTCCACAATCTCTTCTTTTTTCCCTTGCTGTCTAGCTTCAAGTGAACATTTATACTGGTTTCCTGTGGAAGGCTCCAAATTATCTTCATATGGTACCTGACCAGTTGTTTCCTGTTCCACTGGTTTCCCTTAATATGGATATCCATTGCTCTATCCTGTTGTGGTGTTTTCTGAATTAGACTTTCTACACTGAATCCTTCACTTCACAGGTACTCCATAACCTCAATTTCTGCTTCTTTAACTCCTCCATTACTGATCTCCTTTTCTACTTTTCCTCTTTGTCTTCTTATTTTCTGTATTGTAAAGTGTTCCATGTCTGGATTTCTCTTCAAATATCTTTGGTGTTGCTTTTTTTATACTGATTAGTTTTGCTTTCTCCTTTGCATAAATATTACACCATATTACATCTCTTTTTCATTACCATGTCCATATTTCCTGATCTTCCTGCTTCTCCTTACTTTGGGAACTCACTACATCATCCTGTGATATAACCTGTCAGACCTTCTACACAAAATCCTTCACTTTGCAGGCATTCTATAACTTCAACTTCTATTTTTTTAACTTCTACTTTACTAATCTTCTGTTCTGCATTCCATCTTTGTGATATTATTTTTTTTATTGTGAAATTTTTCATATCCGGATGTCTTTGCCTGTATTTTTCTTCGAATATCTTTGTGGCTGCCTTTTTTTTTTATTTGGCTTTCTCCTTTGCATAAATATTGCATATATCAAATCTCATTATTTCCCATGTCCATATTTCTTTTTTAAACTTTTCAAATATCTCTTGGTTTTGTTGTTTATATTTTTGCACTTCCCCAGATGCTTCTTTTTCCAAACAGATCAAAGTTTCTTAAGCTCCAGTATGACTGTCCCAATGACATGGGTGGCACAGTGGTGCAGCGGTTAACGTTGTCGCCTCACAGCAAGAGGTTCTCCAGTTCGATTCTCAGCTGGGGTGCCTTCTGTGCGGAGTTTGCTTGTTCTCCTTGTGTTCATGTGGGTTTCCTCCGGGCACTCTGGTTTCCTCCCACATTCTAAAAACATGTGATTGGAGCATTTCTCCCCAGGCCTCCACTGGAAATAGACTCTGTGGAGCCTAGTCGGACTTTCCCAGTTAACAAATGTTAAATAAAAATAAATAAATAAATCATTACACAGAATCTTCATTGTGAAAGAGAGTTTAGTGACTTGCTATTAGCTAGTTATACAGCTGGGGGTCAGCTGTTCTCAGAGCAGAACTAGTGCTGTAAGCTGTCTAAGTAGCTGTAGTTTAAAATCAGTGTGAATCTTGCCCCACAGATTCCGTCCAAGAGAAAGACATGCACTTAAATCAGAAATGTGCTTCTCAAGTTTCAATTTACACTCCTTGGCATGTTTTAATGTTTTGTAACTGATTTTTTCAGATAGGGTGGTATCCAGTCAGATGACCTAAAACCAAAGATGTATGTATGTATGTATGAAAGTGTAAACGTCAGTATTTCACTGGTTTAAAACCTGAAGTGACTCGATGTTTAAAAAAACTACAATAATTCTCCAGTCTCAGTTCTTAAAAGCTAATATTCTGAAGCAAGCCTATTTCTTATTTTTGCAACTTAATATACACATATTTGCAACAATATTAAAATTAAGTCAACAGATAAGTATATGGTGTAAGTCTTAAGAAGGGTGGAGTCTTGACACTAGGTGACGTCTTAAAAGGTTATACTTAATGGAGCCCAGTGAGTCAGCTGTCACTACTTCTCTTTCTCTTCAGTTAGTCCTCTACCTTTTTCAACAGTTATAGCCACTGTCATGCAATCCACCCATCTCTTGGCTGAATGTCCTCATCTTCTCTTGTAACAGAAGTAATAGGATACCTTTATTGGACCACCATGGGTTTTACAGTGCAAATGTTCAAACCTTTGGACCAACATGAACTCTTCATCAGGAGTTCTCATCCTGTCAAATCTATGTTTCATAGGTTCATAGATTCATAGGTGTGTACTAGGCTAATGGCCCTGGGGCCTTTACAAGCCTAGCCATAGGATTACCCTGGCATAGTGCCAGCCGACCTTAGTTGCCAGTGCCTCTGTCGAGCAGAGCCACTGGAATTATCCCTGGGGTGAATTTTCTGTTTCCCATCCACTCATCAAGATTCCTCTTGAAGAGGGTCAATGAGGTGCCCTGCTTGACATGTATGGAAAACCTGTTCCATACCATGGGCAGTCTCTGAGTTATGAACCTGACCCTCCAGCATGTTCAGTTAATTGTGGCAATGAGGTTGAGGTCTCTGGAGCATGTGGTATGAAGGGATTGGGATTTCTTTAGATGTAGCAGTTCTAACAGAGGTGGGTCAGTCATGGCTTTGTAAGTCAAGCAGAGATCATCTCTCAGTAGGCAATATGAGACAAAAATAGTTGGAGTTTTTTTTGTGTGTCCATATAGAACAAGTGTTTAAGGCCTAGGATCCTCTTTGTGAAGTACTTTTGCGGCCTCTCCAGTTGTTGCAGGTGTCTAGTGAGGTACATGCCAAATGGGGCGTTGGACTGGATGATTTGCCCAATGAGGGAAGAGTAGAGGGAGACAATGACCTCTTTCTTCCTGGATGCAAAACCCTTAGTAATGAGATATGCCACATAGAAGGACTTTCTGACCACAGTGGCAATGTGGTGATCAAAAGAGAGGTTGCTGTCAACCTGTGTTCCCAGATCTCTTATAATGCCTTCTGTGTTCAGTAGACTACCATCAATGTGGTAATTCATGAGAAATGGGTTTTTCCCAAAGGGGGATGACAACACATTTTTTGGCACTGAGCTTAAGGCCATGGTTCTGACACTAGTCGTTGGTCACAGTGAGGCCATTCTGTAGGATGTCAACATCACTTGGGGAATTAATAATAGCTCCCAACTTACAAATGTCTGCAAACTTTATCAGCCAGAGTCCCTTCTTGTTGGCCTGGACTTCAGAGAAGTAGATACCAACAGAAGAGGACCCAGGACAGAACCCTGTGGGACTCCACTCGTGACTAATTGACTGGAGAACAAATTCATGTTTTAGGTAAAGGATTATCATTTGTACCCAATAGGGCATCAGTATTAAGTGAAGTTATACTGGATTTGCACATGTTTGGGCAGAATGTCATTCTGAATAGCATGTTTAAGGGAAGTAGCCATTATACTAATGTTATGAAACATCCGAGTACTTTTGTACCAGTTATGCACCCCACAGCTGATACTTTTTTAAAAACTTGTGAGGATGAAATAAGACTTTATCTTGACAATGCAACATGCAGGTTTAATAATTTAACTTATTTAGAAAGGCAAGCACTGACAGATTTAATGAATGATGATAGACTGGTTATTAAACCAGCTGATAAGGGTGGGGCCATTGCAGTTATGGATACTATAGCATACATACAATCCTTGGATGCCCGAACTAGTGATATCAGTACTTATAGAAATATCTCACCTTTGATGGTTAAGCAATATATACATAATGTTGGTAAGAAGTTAAGGGCTTTAAGAATAAATGGAGTGTTAGATGATGACTTGCATGCATTTTTAAGCATTGAACATCGAGTTATTCCTGTTTTTAAAGCACTACCAAAAATGCATAAAAATACCCTACCCCCACTGATGAGACCCATAGTTTCAGGGAGGGGATGGGTTACTAAACATCTGTCTATGTGGGTAGAAGCAAAGCTGAAAAATCTGCTTGCTCATTTTCCTAGGATTTTGAAAGACACTGCACAATTCTTATCCAAATTGTATGATGCTTGCCAAACTTCAGATTGAGTGTGTTGATGGTAACCATGGATGTTAATAGTCTGTTCACGGTCATCACAAATGAATTTGGGTTAAAGGCAGTGAAAGAGAGTGCATACAGTTAATATATATGATGAGAACACCAACATTTTAATCCTGGAAGCATTAGCATTGGTGTTAGAAAATAATATATAATAATAATATATTTCTTTGCAATGGAACACATTACAGGCAGGTACAGGGTATTGCCACCCTGTGCCAACTCTTATGCTAATCTAGTGTTAGCCTTCTGGGAAGACAAAAATATTTTTAAATGTGAGCATCCATGGAAGACTGCAACAATTTTTATGCCAGATTTGTTGATAATATTTTTTGTTTTGGGCACAGGGCAGTGATGAACTGTTAAACATTGTTGATTACCTGGAGAAAACCATAGATTTTCTCAGGTTTTCAGTAGATCACAGCAATGAGACTATTGCCTTCTTAGATGTCACATTAAATAAAACTGTAACTGGCAAGATAGATACTACCCTGCATAGGAAACAATGTTGGGGAAATCATTATTTGAATGCATGTAGTATGCATCCTAGGCATACTTTTCATAATATTATGCAAGGGCGAGGGTACAGAGTTTCTCGGCTGTGCACAGATAATAATGAGTCTCACAAAGAAACTGATGTGTTAAATGAACATCTTAAGAAAAAGGGGTACTCAAAGGAAAACTTAGAAAAAACTAAGGACAGCATAATATCTAACAGGGAAAGCAGGGCTAGACCATGGTTTTCTGATAATAAAGAACAGCAGGGAGACAAGTTGAAGTCATCCAATAAATTTGATAAAAAAACCCAAGGTAATGCTACGTTACAGTAATAATGTGTATGGGATATGTGATATTATTAAGCCAAATTGGAAGACATTAAGAAGTGATAATCACTTGAAGGATATTTTAGATGAGAAACCTAGATTTACCTTCAAGCGAAATAGTAATATTTTATGCATAGAACCTGGTTTAAAAAATAAGAAGGCTAACAGTGTTTCCTCTTCACATATGAGAACAGGGACTTTTCCCTGCAGGCATTGCAAAGCATGTTCAAATGTGAATGGTTTAAATCATTTTATACATCCTGTTACAAACAAAAAATATACATTTGAGTTCTATGCAGATTGCCATACAGAGAATGTGGTTTACTTGGCATGCTGTACCATTGTGCAGTAGCTCAGAGCTAATCTAGGTATTGCCATGGAGATTCTTTACATAACTATAGAAGGCCTTGTGGTTGTCTTTACTATCTGCTGCAATTCTGTTTTCATAGCTAGCTTTAGAGGATATGATGAGGGATCTCAACTTTTTGTTGAGGCAGATAAGGGAGTTTTTCAAGTCTTGGGACTTCACCTTATTTCACATCAGTTTCCTCCTTCTGTTGTAGAGTTTGTTTATGGCAGGGGACCACAAGATTGGCTTCCTTTTTTTTTTGGATAAGAGTGTCTTGGTTCTATTGGGTATGG
Organism: Protopterus annectens; assembly: GCF_019279795.1. Taxonomy (NCBI): domain Eukaryota; kingdom Metazoa; phylum Chordata; order Ceratodontiformes; family Protopteridae; genus Protopterus; species Protopterus annectens. Next base: position 901,340,114 of record NC_056743.1, read on the forward strand.
CAAGATCCATGCATTTGTGTATGTGTTCGTACAGTGCAATGGTGTATGATTCTGTTGTCATGCAACTATTCTTCATTTGCATGGGTGCTGTGAAGTTAGCCACCTCTGTTTTTAGGATCCCAAAGTTAGCTTTGGAGAAGTTTTTCATGGTGGTCACCTTTGTTGGGGGTGGGAAGGATGTGGATTTCCAAGGTGATTAGCTTATGGTCGGATCTAGCCAGGGAGCAGCTGACTATTGGTGTAGAGCAATGGTCGCCCATGTTAGTAATGACCAGTTCAAGGATATTGCTACCTCTAGTGGGGGTAAGAATGAGCTGGTCCAGGGCACTGGAATTAATGAACTCCAGGAAACGTTGGGCAAGTGTATTGGTACATAAGTAGTTTAGCCATTTAATGGAGGGGTAGTTGAAATTCACCTAGTAAGACAGCATTAGGTTGGACCCTAATATTCGCCAGGGTGCTTAGGAACATGGAGTGCGCGTCTTGGGACATGATTGGGGACTTATAGCAGGCTATGACCTGAATCGTTGTCTTACCTAGTGTTAGCTGCACCTGAAGTATCTCTGATGTGTTATGTTGGGCTACCAGTCTGGAGGTGTGTGCATCCTCTATGAATACGGAAACACCACTGCCTTTGGAGCTTCGGTCAAAAGGTGTGGAATGAGTTATAGTCTGGTAGTGCAGGAGTGCTTTCTGCTGCCTTGAACCAGGTCTCTGTTACAGCACAAATTTCGATGTTCTCCATTTCAAGGAGTGTCTAGAGCGAGTGCATTTTGAGATGTAGACTTCAGTACTATATGACTACAGACAAGCACAGAATTTGCACACTTTTTTTCTGGAAATCTGTATTTATTCATACTGAGAAAATGCAGCATTGATAAACAACAATCCTGCCAAATAATAAAACTGTCTTTATCCTTGAAGAGCACAAAAAGTGTCAAAGGGCATTTCAGAAAACTTCAAAATAACAGTTTTATATTTAGATCTCTATTTGTTTGTTTTTTAACCAGTAATCATATCTACATTTTTAGCCCTGCAGTCAACTGCATATAAGTACATTTACTTCCTGATTGTCTGATATATGTTTCTTTAACACACATTTCATCAGCCACTGTAATATCATAAATCTCAAAGGCAACATTTATTACTCATCTTCCTCACTGCCTTCTGCCCACCAGCTCTTCTATGATCTGACATTTTGCCAGAGAAGGTTGTGATACAGGCAGACATTGGAGCTATACATAGCCCAAATCTCCCCATTGCCCTATGGCAGTTTGATGTAGCCCGAATCTCCCCATTGCCCTGTGGCAGCTTGATATCAGAAGCATATGCAATAAAATCCAAGAACTACATGCCAGCATAAGCATATATTCCCCAGATATTCTCTTCCTAACTGAAACCTGGCTCAAAGCTCACATCAAAAGTGAGGAAATACTTCCACTTGAATACAACATCCTTCGCATAGACAGATTGTCCAAAAAAGGAGGTGGTGTAGCATTGATATTTAAACACCACCTCAATATTCAACTCCTGAACACATCTGTCCCTCACCACAACAATGAAGAAATCCTTTATGCCAGTCTCAAACTAAACCCAAACAAAACAATCAATATCATAGGATGCTATTTCCCATCAGGGCAAAATATTACACCCCTAGAAAATCTCTTGAGCTGGGCTACTCTATCTCTACCCCAGAAAACCATCATTCTCGGCAACTTTAACATCAACTGGATATCCTGTAATAACAATCTCCCAACCATTCACCTTAATCTCCATGGGTTCACTCAAATCATCCAATCCCCTACCCAAATCAACAAAAACCCCAACAATCATACCTTACTTGACTGGATCCTAGTCAACCAAGCCCCTCACTCTTACCTAGCAGGCTGCTTACCTGGCAGTCTTAGTGACCACTCCCCCACTTTCTTAATTCGGCACCACACAAACAGTCTGAAGCCCATTATCCACAGGTAAATATGGAACAAGTCCAACTTCAACCCCAACTCCTTCATCTCCTCCCTGAAAAAATTAACTGGTCACCACTAAAATACCTCATCCTAGATGAGGCTGTCCACTTCTTCAACAGTACCTTCTTCTCCATCCTAAACACCCATGCTCCTGTAAGAAATGCCAAAGTCAGATCCAGGCATGCCCCATGGTTACAAAAGACCACCAGAACCCTAATGAAATCCAGAGATAAGGCCTGAGAGCACTGGCGACTAACAAAATATAACTCAGATAGGCAATCATTCCTTGAACTGCACAATAAAGCCAAAAAGCAAATAAAATTAGACAGATCCCTCTACTATAAATCCACCCTAAACTCTACCAATCACAAGCCTAAGCAATTCTGGTCCACTATTAACACTATCCTCCACCCAGGGAAGGTTGATACCCCCCAGCCGTCCATTCTCCCCTCCTCCAGCAGTATTGCTGAATCCTTCAACAAACACTTCACTGAAACTATAGCATCTCTAAACAAACAACACTTCCCTACAATGGCCCCCCCAACTCCTAACCCTAAACCCCCCACTCATCTTTTCTTCTTCACCTCAGTACCTACCTCCAGCATAAAAAGACTATTGTCAAAACTTAAACCCACCAAACTCACAGCTGACAACCTCCCCTCTAAATACTTGAAAATTGCAGCTGATACACTAGCCTACCCAATTTCAATTCTAATCAGCCATTCCATAACAGAAGGCTATGTTCCCTCGATATGGAAAATATCCCACATCATTCCCCTCCACAAAGGCACCCCCTCCACTGACATCTCCAATTACTGCCCCATTGCTATCCTCTCCTCTCTCTCCAAGATACTTGAAAAATGTATCAACACCCAGGTCTCCAACTACCTCCTAGCTAATAATCTCCTCTCCAAAATCCAACATGGTTTCAGGCCATATCACAGCACTACCTCTGCTCTGCTCTCCTTCACCAACACTATACTTCATCACAAAAACAATGGCCTCATCTCTACTGCCATATTTCTAGATCTCTCAAAGGCCTTTGACATGGTATCTCATGAGCTACTACTCTCTACTCTCCCCAACCTCTCCTTCTCACAATCAGCCTGCAACTGGTTCCACAGCTATCTACACGGACACCAGCAATCAGTAATCTGGGATGATAACCTATCACCTCACCTCACAGTTACTCTCGGAGTTCCCCAAGGGTCTATCCTTGGCCCTCTGCTATTCTCACTTTTCACTAACAACCTACATACTGCCACCACACAAGCATCTCTTATACAGAACACAGATGGCTCTACTCTCATCTGCTCTGCCATCACTCTACCAGAACTACAACAAATCACACAGGAATCATTCTCTTCTGTAGAAAGCTGGCTATCCAATGCTCAGCTCCTACTCAACCCAAGTAAGACAAAACTTCTCCTGTTCCAACCTTGCAAAGCCAGCCAAAACACCCCCCATTTCAACATTCTTGCCAAGGACAATACCATCATCTCTCCATCAGAACACACAGAATTACTCAGTGTGGAAATAGACAACAAACTTAGATTTGACACCCACATATCTTTCACAATAAAAAAAGTTCACAAGAAACTTGGTGCATTATATCGAAGCCGCCAATTCCTAACCTAGGTGGTTAGAATCTCTATAGCCAATTCCCAGCTAATCTCCACTCTGCTCTATGCACCCCCATACTTACCAACCTTAGACAGACAGACCTACACAAGCTGGATGCTTGTTACAACAAAATTGCTAAATTTGACACTGGAACCTTCTACCGCAGCCATCATTGTATCTCCCTTAAAGAACTAAACTGGCTAGAACTCCCACAACCCCTTCACTTTAATCAACTCACCTTCGCTCATAAACTTATTAAAACCCCCCATAACATTCCTTCCCTTTAAACCCTTCTCCAGCCCTATCACTCCACTAGCACCTAAGATCAAGCAACAAAAATCAACTCACTGTTATCAAACCCAAAAACTCAGCAGGAGAAGCCATATTTTCATGTACCATATCTAAACTTTGGAACAATCTTCCACCCTCTATAACTACTCTACCTTCCAGCAGCCTTTTCAAGACTGCACTCAAATTCCACTTAAATTTGCACTGGCTTTGTCCTTGTTCTAATCCAGACTAACGCCCCCATGCTTACCCCCCACCTAGACTCTTAACCCAACTATCCTACCGCCACTACTAACCACAGTCAGAATTAGCTAGTTGTCTTTACATACTTTAACATCTTGTCTGACAACTTTGTTACTAATATTATAAATGACAAGAAACTATCTTAACTTGCAACATTTACTGTATATACTGTTGATAATCAATGTCTTGTTATTGTATTAAAGCCAACAACCTGTAATGTTGTTTACTATTGCTGCAACTTTGTATCTCTATTTATCATGTACATGATGTGGAGCTTTTCTCCCCAGACATCCGCTGAAAAAGGACCTGCGTCCAGTCGGACTTTCCTGGTAAACAAATGTAAAATAAAATAAAAAATAAAATAAATATCACAGATTTCCGGACTGCTACCTGATCACTCATACATACTTTCATGTAGCAGTTGAAATTAGGCTCCAGTAATGCACAAGTGGATGGTGAACACATCTCAGCCCTTATTTTGCATGCTGCAACACCTACCTCCCCTTGGTGTCAGTCAAGTAGGGGTACAGGTTTGAAAAATGTCCAGATTTTTGGTCTGCTCATCATAAAATGTGTGTTATTTGGCAAATTATTGCAGAGTGAAGTCCCTAAATAATAACAGTCTTTGGTTTCAGACTTCATATCCTTCAGAAAATATATGCTATTGCAAAACCTGTTATTCTATCAACCAAGTTTATAACAGCAATATTTAAAATCTCTTGAGTCTGAGCCTTTGCCCCAGCCACCACCATTATTTTTGGCTATGTCCACAGTTACTGCACTAAGAGGTTAATTTTCATGATAGGCTGTCTCCTCCACCAAGGATGAGTGAGCAAAAATTGACTGCTGACTTCCACTAAGCGACGTCAGGGTCTCTGGAAGTAAATCCAGTTATGATGACTATTTGAAAGGAATTTTGAATCATTCTTAGAGTAGACAGATTTTCTCAAGTGCATTTCTTAAAATATCTGTTGCTTCACTTGCATTTCCTATATGCATTCAAATTATTTGGAAATAATACTTTTATTTTAACTAGTATCCTGGGTGATGTGATACGCGACCATTAGAACACAACCAGACAACTAAGAAGAATTTTTTATGCATCATAAAAGAATTACACAAAGCTTAAAAACTCTTGAGTTGTCATCTTTTTTATAAAAATGAAACAATACATCTGCACACCAGATGCATGTTATGTTGTATGTTGTAGAATTACATATGCTTTTCTGTCTATTGTAAAAATAATATTGTAGATGTGAACAAAACTTGGGTTCAGGAAAACTGTAAAGTACACATTGCAGGAAATAATGCATAGATTATTCATTTTTAATGTTTTTATTTCCTCAGACACCCCCCCATGCTCATCTGGCATAACAGTTTCAACAAACGTACCAGTTGCCATAACAATATTACAAATTGTCTTTTAACATGTGCATCCTGGTGATACATTTGATCATCTGTTCCTTTTAGCATATTATTAGTGTTTCTTCAAAACTATCGCTAACACTATTATTAAATATGAAAGGGAAACAATGCACGTTTACTTTATAGTTGATACCGCTCTACCTTTTTTTTTTTTTTCTTTACAATACTGAAATGGAGCCTCTCATCTGTTTTTCCAGTATTGGGAACCCTTTAGGTTTTTCTGTTTTCCCAGGCTCCGTAGTCTTTTGTTCATGCCAATACATTTATTATTCTAATGAGGAGCACTGAAAATAAACACTACTGGCCAGCATGACTCTGCCTATCCTTGTTGCTGATTGGCCACGAGGCTTGTCAGTTCAAAAAAGGTGAAACTCTGGTAAATACACAATACCAAGGATAAAAAGAAGCACATAGCAGTTGGGGGTCTCTTTCTCTCTTTTTAATGAAGCTATCAAAGTCTTTGTTCAAGCATTAAAAAAAGTTCAAAATCACAGATAATGTTTAAATATTACTATAGTTCACTTATAAAGGTAAATGAACACCATACTTTGCATTATTATGCAACTCATATGTCTGGCATTATGTATACTTCTTCAGTGACTTACCCAAAACTCAATTTTTGCAAGGGTCAGGGCAAAATATGAGGCAAAACTAGGGAGATTATGCAAACTCGGGGACCTTTGAGACAGAATGCTTTTGTTCAACTTGGGAGACACTACCATGCTCCTCAACTTCTTTTCTTATCAGTTCTGGACAAAGCCAAAACTAATGGGGGAACAAAGGCCCAAAATCAGGGACAATTTTGAATTATTACTCTAATTCACTTAAAAAGTTTATAGAACAACAGGTTTTGAATCAATATGCATTTTTCAATAATAACTATGAAACTATTTATGTCTGACATTATTGACAGACTGTAATCCTAAATAATTTACCAGAAAATCAAATATATAACAAAAGACAGGGCATAAATATGAGACAAAATCAGGGACAGTTGAGAGCTGTAGACATTACTGTACCACAGCAGCTGTTCATACATCAATGATTCTGACTTCGTTGGTGACAGTCTGAAATCTCTGGCTCTGCCTGCATGCTGAGGATGTTGTTGGTTGCCAGTAGCAGTGTTCGCTTTAATTACCCAGTAAAGAGAAAGGACAGTAGCAGCAACTGCAAGATGTAGCAATGAACAGTTAGGTTTTGAGAAGGAAATCTGCTACTGCAAGACAGGTGAAACCATGGGAAGTTTATGTTTTATTCAAGTAGTCAGTGCAGAAATAATTAAGAAGACTGTGATTTAACTCATGATGTTGTTTGACTACCATGAAACAGTCACTGATCTGGTTTAGTAGGATCAGTGTTACAATGGACTGTGTTCATTGAAATCAATGTGAAAACAATCATTGCTGTGACTTATGTTGTATATGTATGTGGTGTGTATGTGGGAGGGGGGGGGGGCTGAATTATATAAAAAGCCAACAAAGTGGCCATAATTGTTTTCACTTTCCATCACAGGCACATCAGCACTGTACACAATAAGTGGCTGTCTTTGGTGGTCTGGGCATGGCAAAGACAGTGATGTTACCATCCCACGGTGCTGGTCTCCTTATATAAATTCTTAGCTATGGCTGCAGCCTCTGAGGAGTCTTCATGCTTTCCTTGTCTTTGCAAGGGTTTTATCCAGATGCTGTAGTTTCACCGAACTCCCCAAAAACATACAGAAAATGAACTGATGTTCTTCCAGTTCACCTATAGGTAATCATGAGGTGTGGGTATGCATGTTGATCTTGTGATAGACTTGGCTTATCAGTGGCAGTGCCATACACTATATACTTGGACATAACATGTCCCAGAACATCTAGACCCTCAGAGCTTCTGGGGGCATCATTCCTGGATTTATAAGTGGCTTAGTTGGGTCCTCTGCTGCAGGCATCACCTACTCTAATACTGACTCCACTCACAGGTGAGAACATATGTCACTGTTGTTTGTGTAGGGTCTACACCCCACAGTCAAACTTCAGAGATGTGCTTGATGGTTAATATAATGTGTGAGTTGGCTGGAGGTAGTGTGGTCATTATTTCTTTAACCTTCCTCTAAATCACACCTCAAAGGTGTGCACAGAAGGTCACGATATGTTTGTCCAGGGCCAATGTACAGTGTAGCATCAACAAGTTGGAGTGAGTTACTGTGAGAGTTATCTTTTTTGACATTCTTCACAATGGAAATCCCATGGATGTGCGGGGGGCTAACTTCTGATGGTAGGGGAAAGAAGGCAAGCTGCATATATATATATATATATATATATATATATATATATATATAGTTGACAGCAGTATGTTGAAATATGTTATGCTATTCGTACTTTCAATTTCAGATTTGTTTGACTTCAAATGGGTACAAAGATGATGTCTGTCTTTTGGACTTAGGGATGTGGAGGCACACTATGTAGATATATGAATACACCAATTTGAAATATATCACTATGCACATACATCATATACAGAAAGCAACATTTTCCAGTGGGGGTTATCACAGATGTGCTTTATTTGCTCTTACAAGCATTTTCTTCACAGTTTATGGGTAACTACTGTGTTATCAGCCTTGAACAATAAGCCTTGGGTGTAACTTATTTCTTCCTTGAATGAAAACATTGTCAGTTTCTTTCCTTGGTCATGATGTTTTGTTGCAGCCATAATTGGACCAAAGGTTGTGAAACAAATATAAAATGCAACCCAGAACATTTAGAACCTCATACCTTGTGAGGTGTAGTGGCCCCCAGACCTCCAGCTTAATTCAGTTCTTTCCTACACAGTTACAGTACAGTCTTGGCCAGTTAGAATATGTTGGAAAGATGTAGGAAGAAAATGACAGGTAAGGCAATGTCTGAGGAAAATAAAAGTATTATAGCATGAGGCGGCAAGGAAGGGAGGAAAAAGGGGAGTACTTGGTGATAGTAGACATGGGGTGAGTTGTGCCATGAAACCCTTTGCCTAGGGCTCCATATCAGCTTGGGCTTCCCATACAGTCACTGTACATGGCATTTAAAAATTGGTGCTGCTAGGTGTCATTTTCTAAAAGTAATATTGCTACCATGAGGCAAAGAGTGTGCTTCATTTTGCAGGGGTGCAGCTTACTTGTCACGAAATGGAGGGATGCAAACACAGCACCCTACTCCCAACTCTTCTTGGCTGGCTTCTCTATTGCCCAAGTTCATACAACAATCCCAGGCAGGTTATCTGGGTGACAGGAGGACTTTAAACCTTTGAGCCATGAAGCATGTAAAAAAGCAGCATATTTTGATGCCACAAATAGAATGTTTATGTCAGACATATGGTGGCATTTAGATTTACAAACAAACAGCCATAGCAATAGCAAACACTGTAAAAATTCATGAATGAACTACAAAAATAACCTTATTTATGACAGAATAAAAACATATTTTAAAGTTATGTCACATGCATGAGAAGTTTGTTAAATATGAAAGCAACAACACATACTGGTCTAAAATTAGCTGTTATTTATTAATTTTTGTGCTCCCAAGACTTACTTAGTGCAACTTAAATAAGTTTTTTTTTTTACTTGTGGATGCATTCTACATTTCTGTACAACTGTTTTCAAAGATGGACAAGAATTGCTTTGCTAGGGCAACCATACAGCATATTAGTAGCATTATCACAGGTAAGGAAAGATAAGCATCATACTGGTTACCCAGAGGCTGCACTCAGCAACGGCAGAAAGCTCATATGAGACTTTTTGTTTTCTGTAATATCTAGCACTGTGTATGTAGGGAACAAGTTAAGTGTACTTATACATGGAACACCTGACACACTCGATTTAATCATAGTTTTAGGTGGTTTCCATTCATTTTTCCCCACAGGCAAGATGTGTGGTTTGGGGGGAGGATTTATTTTTTACTTTCCTGTTTTAGTTTTTCAGTTTGGATTATGGGATTAGGTGCTGTCGTGGAAGTTCTGGGGAGTTCAGGGTTTTCTATTCTCTGAAAGGGAAGTTTTCTTTCATATTTGTCCTGGTCACATTGCTACTAGTCAGTTTTAATTCCACCTCAGGTTTCCTTTGAAAAGAGGCCACTGGCTTAGTGGGACTAACCCAGTCAACAAAGGATAACATACAAAAAAAAATACTTTGCTGAGTTTAAGTTCATTGCTAGGGGAGTTTAGTGTTCATGTTATAGATTGGTATGTGTTAAGATTTAAGGTCAAGTTCTGGGGAATGGGGGATTGACTAGGTGCTTGTGTTGGGAGCTGTATGATAAGATACATACCTTCAAGAGTATGGTTGTTAATAAATTACATGGAACAGGTTGTTGAGCTGAGAGTTTTCATTTTGAGAGGGATATATGAATTATTTCTGTGGACCTCCCCATACTCAAGTGTGTTTAACTCTGACATTATGTGAACTGACTGAGAGAAAGGAATAGTTAGGTTTGTATTTTAATATACTTTTCTGTATTTGATGTGAAACATGCTTAATGTTTTTTATAGCTTTTCATTTCAGCAGTGTTCATAAGGATTGTGTTATGGGTTTGTCGTTCTTTCTGGGTTTTTTTTTTTTTTGTGTATTTTATGTGGATGGGTCAGCTTTTAAGTTTTGAAGCTGGGTTTATTTTAAATACTTCTAGTCACCATTATATATGACTTTCTGTAATGATTATTTTATACTTATTATTTTATAGTTAAAATACTGGTATTGTTTTGTTCTCTACTGCATGAATGTATTTTTTTTGTAAAGTGTGTGTTTCTGTGTAGTTTTATGCTTTATTGTTTTCTGCTGTATGTAATCCATTTGGCAATGCAGGTAGAAATTTAATACATTATCTTGCAATTCAACTTAAATATGTATTTTAGCAGATTTCTTTATCATCTATAATTAATAAATAGAGCAACATAACACTATAAAAGGGTATTATAACATTTATATCTGACCTAGCAATAAAGTTATTTTCGTTATGGACACTCTGTCAGCATCACCATTAAATTTATTAAGACTTTTAGTAGCACCACTAAAATATTACCATTCCATGAATATAATCTAGTTCTAGAATACATTAAGATATTTTAATTTACAGCAGGAATATTCACAATGTTTTAAAATAACCAAAATAACTAGATCCATTTATACTCTAAACACCACGTTATTCAGCATTATAGTAGACACTTTTGAGTGTAGGTAATCTGACAAAATAAAATCACACTTTGCAAAGGTGAATAACGTAAAAAATGAAGGATACTGTGAGCATACATTTGTTCAACATTCAAATCTCTACAAAATGTGTAGCATTTAATGCATTTTTGTTGATAAGCAAATAGACATAAGTCACTTTTTCACATTTCTTATCAAATTAATGTCAACAGCTTTAAAACAAAACATGATAGCTGGGTACTCCAAGTCAAAAGTTGTTTAAATGTAGTTATATACAAAATGAGTACTTGCATTTTTCTGAAAAAGAATGGGCAAACATATATTAAGGATAATAAAGTTAATAAAATACCATCTGTCAAAATGAAATCAGATAGAATAAACAGACTGGGAGGGGATGGGTGTGGAATATGTATAATATCTTGTGATGCAGGTTTAGGGAATATATTTTATGCTCTGACCACCAAGTTTCACAAATCTTGCTCCCTAGTCATATAGCAGAGGGAAGATATTACATAAATCTAATAAAAGAGCCTTAAAAATTACATATATGTACACAAAGAAGCATAGAAATTATATATACACCACATACCATATACTGTATATACATAAACTCACACATATGCACATACATTTATATGCACAGACACACAAATGCATAAATAAAATATTAACACGAATAGCCACTAACACAAAATGCATTTTTTTGTATAGGTGGGAAGTTTAATCTTTAGTGCATAGCTGTGCACTCTGTCAGGCAAACAATATCATTAGTTGTATTTACCTGTGATGGGCTGGTGTCCTGTTCATTTTTGTTTTTCTGCTTTGTACCCAGTGTAAGTGGTGAAAGGATGGATTCCCTATGACCCTGAAATAGATAAAGCAGGTAAAAAGAAACTAAATGTAATGCATATGCATACTTTCTTCTGTTACTTAATTCCCATGCTTATTTTACAGACTGTTTTTAAGCTGTCAGTTTTAGATATTAAAAGTATTAGATTTTGGAAAAGGAAAGTATGCGGTATGATTTTAGCAAAGCTTTGTCTGTATAATGCATATAGACAGAAATGCAGACTAAACAATTTGTCAAATGATGTTGACTATTTTGACTATTTAACAGTCCTTGTGCACAGAAAATTTTTCATCTTAGGCTTTCCTGTGCCTTTACTGACATTGCACTGCTTCCATGTATTCAAAATAAAAAGGAAACTCTAGCAAAGCTAGACTTCCCACTGTGTGATTCTTTAAACCTCTTGTATTAGAGACTATGAGATTTATACAAATTACCATTAAGAACATCAGGTGTTTCAGCTAAATGACAATTTTAAATGCTCATCATGACTTTTTAAATCTATTGATGGACAAATTCATGCCAATAAAGCCAAAGCCAAACCCAATTAGCAGTGGACATTGCTTTATTATGGTGTCATCAACACAACATAAGTGGAATGTTCAGCTAATATTTGGATACACGGGGTTGTCATACCTAACTGATATCAATAAATCTTAGTGTGACTGCAAAATATCCCAACTAACAAACTAAAACAATGAGTAAAAAGTTCACACAGAAAAATTGGTTAAAAAAGAAAAATCTAGCAAAGCTAGACTTTTCACTGTGTAATTCCTTAAACCTCTTGTATTAGAGGAAGCATGGGATGTATGGAAACTATCCTTTAAGGTCATCAGGTGTTTCAGCTAAATGGCAATGCTGAATGTCCATGAATTTTTCTTTTAAGTCTATTTATGGACAAATTCAGGACAATAAAGCCAAACCTCAGTAGCTGTGGATATGCATGTTTCTGCCTTATTATAGCGTCATTGGCACAGCATAAGTGGAATGTTTGGCTAACATTTGGAAACACAGGGTTGCCGTACCCAACTGATATCCATAAATCTTAGGGTGACTGCAAAATATCCCAACTAACAAACTAAAACAATGAGTAAAAAGGTCTCACAGAAAAAACAATTGGTTAAAAAAACAAAAAGGAAAATCTAGCAAAGCTAGATTTTCCACTGTGTGATTATTAAACCTCTTAAATAGACTTAAAAGAAAAAGTCTTGGACATTCAGAATTGCCATTTAGCTGAAACACATGATGTCCTTAAAGGGTAATTTGCATATATACCATGTTGCCTCTAATACAAGAGTTTTAAGGAATCACACAGTGGAAAGTCTAGCTTTGCTAGATTTTTTTGTTTGTTTTTTACCATTTTTTTTACTGTGGTGGTGGTGCTGCGGTAGCGTTGTCGCCTCACAGTAAGACGTTGTCCGTTCGATTCTCAGCTAGAGCGTCTTCTGTGTGGAGACATGTGTGAATGGGCGTACCTTCGTTGAAGGTTGTGCATCAGGGCCGGCAACTCAGCATGTAAAAATCTACTGCCAATCATTAGTGGACCGGAGTTCTGCTGTGGCGACCCCTAACTGGGAAAAGCCGAAAGACACAACAACAACCATGTTTTTCCTGTGTGACCTATTTACTCATTGTTTTAGTATGTATTCATAATAAAGGTAGAATTAAGTTGAGTTTTTTTCTCACATCGCACACTGGTGGGCTAAGCCATGTATCCCTCAACTTTTGTGTGACCCCCCCCCCCCCCACACACACACACACATTTGAAAGGTTCCTATCTAGAGTTCTTGCTTTTTGAGTATCTTGATCTGACAAAAAAAAACTTCTTTGATATATCTATTTGGCATATCTAGCAGTGTAACTATTATATGATGAAATGCTTTGGGGATTTACTTCTCAGTTAATCAGGGGCAAATATCAACAGAATTAGGGACACATTCAGAAATAATCAAGGACAACCAGGGACACTTTTAAAATGTTAATACAATTAAAGTGAGATATTAACATAAGATAATGTGAATTAATATACATTTTCTAAAGTGGGCGGCCATGGTGGTGCAGCGGTTAGCGTTGCCGCTTCACAGCAAAAGGTTCTCTGGTTCGATCCTCAGCTAGGCTGCCTTCTGTGCCGAGTCTGCATGTCCTCCCTGTGGTTGCGTGGGTTTCTTCCGGGTGCTCCAGTTTCCTCCACCATCCCAAAGACATGCTGTAGGTGGATTGGACACTCTAAATTGGCCCAAGGTGCGAGTGCGTGTGTGTGCCTTCTGTGGAAGGTTGGGCGCCGGGCTGGCAACTCGACACCGTAAAACTCCACTGCCAATCATGAGCAGACAGGTGATCCGCTATGGTGACCCCTAACCGGGAAAAGACGGAAGAAGAATATACATTTTCTGAAGTAAAAGAAATATGTAACTAAGTATTGCCGTTACATGTTAAATGTAATTCACCACCTTGTCTCCAAAAGTCAGTTTTAGGAGGGTTTGAGAACGACAGAGATAAAATCTGGGACGTCCCCGAAAAAAAGGACATCACCGATGTCAAGTTTGTGATAAAAATTATGAGGCTTCACCTCCATCGCAATTCTGGCTTGGAATGTACAACTTTATACTAAGACCATTTCCCATATGACGTGTAATGACGCATTTAAAACAAGTGCGTGCAGGTTGTGCGCCTTAATACCGCTCAACTTTTTAGATTTTTACCTCATACTTTTGCGCTGTTCCTCATGATTTTTTCTTATTCTGGCAAATTAGAAGGATTGAAGTCACTGAATTAATTATATGCATTTGAGTTTAAGACTTCTCATTCTTTAAAAAATGAATCTTAATAAAACTGACACTTTCTGAGTTTATTAGAGCGATATTTACAATGTGTCACGGGTTTTAGTTCCTTGTCTCCCCATTATTTTTGGCTGTGGCTAGATTTCCTGGGCATAGAGGATGAGAGGTGTGGACTTAATGTGACAAGTATAACATGCCAAAATGTATGTCGACGTTCTGCGTTCAGAATCATACGACGTCAACAAGTAATACTACACATAACTCGCAACCTCCTTGGCAATCTTGCTCTTTATTCAGTTTTGGAAATAAAAAAGAGTGTCTCTTCACCAATAAATATAATTAAAGCGCTTTGCGATATAAAGAGGATTTTAAGACCTGGGGGAAGCCTCGAAATTGGCGCAGGAGATTCCAGCCTAACTTCCCCTGCGTGACGTCAGCGATAGCAGCAGCCCTGGCTCGCTCTCGGTCTCCGTCCCTCTCCCTCCCAGCTCCTCCAACATTAGAGAAAAATGCTGCTGTCGGTTCCTGCGAGGGCAGGGATTACGCCTTACAGCTACACCACCAAGGGCAACAAAAAGGTAAGCCAGTCCAGTAGGACTTTAGTACCTGGTTCTGCGTTCTTGTCTCTACACTGGGGACGAATTGCTTGTGGAAAAGCCGAAATGCGGAATGCCCTTGATTCGAAGAATGAGAATAGACAGACATCGGACCCTTCTACATTCGAGAGAGCCAACACGGAGTTGCGTGTGTCTTTTGTTTTCATTTTACTGGAAGTTGCAGTTGATTTAGCAGGGAGCGTGCGTTTCCTTTGTGGTATATTTTTTCCAAGGAGATGTAGGGATGGTATGGTTTTCCTGGCAGCTGTCATGTTAGTGTCTCGAAAGTGTACTGGTGGGATCGGAGTGTCAACTGCGGAGAGAGGGAAAGGAAAAGGGAGGGAGGAGGGGGGAAAACTTTTCAGCTGAAGTTTCTTAAAGGGGCCGATGCAAATGTCCCTGGGTCCGAGCCCAATGCAGCAGTGATCGCTTGAGAAAATCCCAGATACGCACTTGTGCTGTCTGTGTGCCCGCATCCTGTCTTACAAATCGGTGACACATGTGACAGATGCCAAACATACTTGTTAACCTCAACCCCAGAGGCTGCATGCGGGACTGTGTACTGCAGTATGCGGCATTTGAGGGACTGCACATAGGTTGTGACAGCATTATAGAGGGACCTCATTTAGGGACAGGCGGCACTGCTATCCAACCCTGTATGTGTACAGTTGAAAGAGCATCCTTGGAGATGTGTGTTCCTGTCGTCTGTCTGGGTGACTTGTGATGCATGGTTGTCTGTGCCTGAAATGACGCTGCTGTGGGTACCTACAGTGTCTCAGTTTTATAAAGTGACGTCGACAGTTTCAGAAGCAGTACAGGAAATGGGAGTCTTAACTGGAACCAGTTTGGGAGAAGATGAGTACTTAAAACGTTGTGGGAGATTGGCAGTAAGTAAAGGTGAACTGGAGTGGACAGCTTATTCACTTGGAGTTGGTAGGCAGTAGTTAATACTAGCGTAGTGGTTTTACTGGTGCAGACTGTAGCCTGTGTGACATAGAATTGGTTTTAGCGTGGTTTTCAAAGGAGGAAATCTCATTTAAGTAAGCGTTTTACAGAGAAGAAATTAGTTCTGTTTGATTTCCCATTTGGAGCATGAAAACATTTTGTCATCACTTGCTATCGTTCGTTTCCTATTGCACCTGGAAGTTGGTACCCAAAGCAGCTAGTGAGGTCATGGTGCTGCACTGTGTGTGTCCCCTCCCACCAAATGCGGTGGCCAGAAGATAGAATTCCGGACTGCGGGCTATCTAATGGGGCACGGGGCTTTCAAATGGTATTTTCCGAAAGGCTCGTCTCAGGCTTAATCTGGTCATTGTCAGATATGGTAAATTTCTAAAATAAATAAATAAATAAAATCTTTAATTTGCTTTCCCATCAGGTAGGGTCCTGTTATACTATACTGTACTGATTTTATCATAGATTGAAGTACCACACTGACTCAACTCTTTTATGGTATGTTCTGCTTATGAACATGTTTGCTAATGTTCAAAAAATCTTTACAGGAACAAAATCCTTCTGAATGCAGCTGTTTTACAATTGGATGGCCTAATACAGTGTGTTTACTACTTGATAGCCTGACCCTTTTGTGAAGTGGGGGTCTAATGTGATGCCTGGAAATAGTTTTAGGGAATCAGCCAATGTGCAAGGATAGCACAACAACCTGTTTAGTATATATGCACCTCTTAACAGAGTCTGAGACTTAATTTACCCCACTTAAAACTATAGTGGTAGAAGGGACAAGCAACTATTTGTCTTCACAGATCCTTGTAATAAAACTAATTACATTTCCACTGATTCATATCTTTTTTTCCCACTCAATGCTTTGTGTTTTTGCATTTTTTATGGAATCTGATATTTTTCTGAACAAGGTAAAGGTATGTTTGCTGTTAAATGCACAAGACAATATCAGTTGAGTCCAGCAATGAGTGAACTGTATGATAAATTTGAAGTGATGGGTGGTGTCTGTACCACAATACCTATCAGTTGTCCAGAATTTTGCAGAATATCCCTTACATGTTTGCCCAGTCTGTTGTAAAATATTTGATTTTGTGGTAAATCATTGAAATCACAGTCAATAATGTTAGACATAATTTCATATGTCTATGGGTCAGAAAACACATGTTGATGCAAAACCTGTTCTTTTAACTTTGTGAGTGAGAATAATATTTAAAATTTGTCCTTGATTTTGGGCCTTTGTCACCCACATTATTTTCAACTTTGTCCAGAATTCTTAATCAAAGGAGTTGAGAGATATGGATAAGTCTTCTGAATACAGATTTGGCTGCAGGATGCAGAACTTTCACAGACTCCTAAACTACCACTCACATCTCTCTTAATGCACCATAGACCTGAAGGGTGACTAAGGGCTTGGAGGTTTAACTAACACAGAACTTAGAAATAGCATGTACATAGACTTTATGTAGGAGTAATGCTTCAAAAAGAGGTGGGTGGTAGTGGTGGTGAGATTTACTGCCTGCATTCGGAAGGTGGGTATTAATGACTCACTGTTCCAAGAAATTGTAACTTTTTCAAAATGGAGGTATTTTACAGTTTACTTTTTCTCAAGATTTGTGCAGTGGATATGTTCTTTAAACAAAGCAAGAAAGTATATTTTAAAGTATTAACAGAAAAAAACAAGTTTATCATTTTACTGCCACAGTCATACTAAAACTGAGAAAAAAATGACTGTATAAGAAGAGGGGTGAAAATAACTAATATATGGGATAAAATTATTAAATTTCTAAAAATTATTGAAATGTAAAAAGTACTGTGTTATTTGAGGTAATATTTCTTTTTGACTAAGCATTTGCTTCAATTTTAAAACTTGTAATACACTATTTGCTTTGTTTTAGTGGAGGTTCAAAGAAAAAGTAGTGTAAGAAAATAGCATCCCTACTGAAATGTTCAGTTTGTGTTGCTGATTAGCTGTTGGCAGGAGTTTACATATCTACACTGTATAACAGAGGAATAGCTAAATGTCATCATCAAATAGTTCTGAAAAGTACTGAAGAATCCAATTGTCAGTGAGAAAGACCACTATGTGATCATGGCAGGAGCGCAAACTGAAAAACATTTTTGCATTATTGTAAGTTAGTGGTAGGCAGAGAAAGTGATAAATCCTCAAGCTGAGAATTCTTCAGATCTACCAAGTGTCTAGCACAGAAGCTGCCATTGAAGTAGGAATAATTAGTAGAGCTTATAAAATATTACATGATAATTGTAAGAATTAATCAGAAGCGGTTCGAAAGGATCGTGAAGAGAGATTGGATAAGCAATTCACAAAGAAGCAATGGGAGGATAAATGTATGTCTCTCAAATATACAACAAAATATAGGATATTTAGGATTTTTGCTTGGAAATGTTTACATAGATATTTTTATACCCCAAGTAGACTACAGAGAAATTTTCCTCAGGTACATGGGAAAATGTTGGAGGTGTGATGGAGAACAAAGGTAATTGGGAACATATTTTCTGGGAGTGTGGTGAGTCATCAGACTTTAAGGATTGCCTGTGGGATGCACTGTCAGAGATGCTGGGTGGGCAGATTGGTGTGATGAGGGAGATGATTCTTTTGAGCTATGATACAGAATCAGAATTTGCTAGACATGGTAAAGCTTTGCTGTGTCTAATTATGTTGGCTGTCAAAAAAGCAATTATTAGAAAATGGAAATCCAAAACTAAACCAGCTGTACAAGAAGTAGTAAATATATTAACAGACAGAAAACATCTAGAATTGAAATTGTTAGAAAACTACATAGGAACAAATGGGAATTGTGGGATTAATACATACAGGGGAGGAATGAGGTTTAAAAGAAGGCAGGACTTAAATGAGCTATGTAATGTTTGAATATGATTGGGTAGATTATAAGAGATGTATAATGTTTGCAACTGGGAGTGTGTCGGTATGGTGCAAAATGCTTGCAACTAGGATTTTTCAGTGTGGTTTGTCTTCATTTATATAAATGTAGGATTGCCTATGTCGTGTTGGTCTAATAAAGGTGTTTCTTGTTTAAAAAACAGAGAGGGCATGAGCTGAATAATTTATGTAATGCTGCTTAGGTTGTATGATATATAGTAATATATGTGAAGTGTAATGTTTGTAAACGTGAGCTTGTTAACACAGTTTGATTACTTTTATATAACTGAAAATTTGCCTGTGTCATAAGTGATAATTCAATAAAGGTGTTTAATAAAATGAATAAATAAAATGGAGTCACTTAACTGCTAGTGTGAGGGAGCAGTGACGAAATAGGTTGTCCCCATGGTAGGTGGTTCTGCATGTTATTTAGAACCAAAAAGAATACAGAATCCTGGCCAAGTTCTTGACTGTCTTATAGGAGTTACCCGAAGATCATTTGCATCTTCTTCTTTACTAACACTTCATTAGGACAATGAAGAGAGTGGACAGGGAGGAGAAAGAACATTTTAAATGACAAGAGTTTAGCTTACACTTCCCTTACCTGTGCAGGACGAGTCATTGTAAATCAGGCTGGTGCACAGAACGAACATTCCTTCCCTTACCTGTACAAGAGTAGTCATTGTGAATCAGGCTATGCACAGAACGAACGTTCCTTCCCTTACCTGTACAAGAGTAGTCATTGTGAATCCAGCTATGCACAGAACGAACGTTCCTTCCCTTACCTGCACATAACGAACATTCCTTCCCTTAACTGTACAAGAGTAGTCATTGTGAATCAAGCTATGCACAGAATGAACGTTCCTTCCCTTAACTGTACAAGAGTAGTCATTGTGACTCAGGCTGTGCACAGAACGAATGTTCCTTTCCTTGCCTGCACATAACGAACATTCCTTCCCTTAACAATACAAGAGTAGTCATTGTGAATCAGGCTATGCACAAAATGAACGTTCCTTCCCTTAACTATACAAGAGTAGTCCTTGTGAATCAGGCTATGCACAGGACGAACGTTCCTTTCCTTAACTGTACAAGAGTAGTCATTGTGAATCAAGCTATGCATAAAATGAACGTTCCTTCCCTTAACTGTACAAGAGTAGTCATTGTGAATCAGGCTATGCACAGAACGAATGTTCCTTTCCTTACCTGCACATAACGAACATTCCTTCCCTTAACTGTACAAGAGTAGTCATTGTGAATCAGGCTATGCACAAAACGAACGTTCCTTCCCTTAACTATACAAGAGTAGTCACTGTGAATCAGGCTATGCACAGAACAAACATTCTTTCCCTTACCTGTAGTCATTGTGAATCAGGCTATGCACAAAACAAATGTTCCTTTCCTTGCCTGTACAAGAGTAGTTGTGAATCATGCTGGTGCACAGAACAAACTCTCTCCCCACCTGTTCTACCCAGGAGTGGGAGTCAGGATTACTGCTGGATGCTTTTCAGCTGCCTGTTGCCTCCTTGAAAGTACCAAGAGCCATGATTCCTGGGCTTTCACTCCTGTAGGAGCCATCAGAAGAAAATGTTAGAGTCCCAAGAGAATCTTGTTGCCATTTCTCATGCTCATTTTCAGAGGATATGTGGAAGATGAGAGTGAGGAAATACTCTGCAAATTTTGTGATGTTAAATAATTGTGGAAGTTGTTGGCATCTTTTTGTGGCATCGTTAAAACCTTCTTTAGCATCTTTTTGTGGCATCACTATAATCCTTAAAGACAAAACACCCTCTGGGTGTCATGTGAAGCACCTAAAGAAATTAAGCACTTTGTGCATTAATCTGTTAGTGGGAGTGGGGGCTGCTTGCTTGCAGATGCATTTATTTAGAAAAGCCATGACTGCTGGATGGGGGGAAGGCCCATTCAAGACACTGATTTGAAAGATGCAAAGATATTTAAAAAATATCCCCAGGGATCACGTCAGTCGCCCTGCTAGGCAGGGATCCTGGGAAGTAAATAGTGTGGGAAGAAATAGCCAAGGAATTGCTATGGCTAGGCTTGTATAGGCACTAGGGCCGATAGCCTAGTACCAACCTATGAACCTATATGTGTAAGAGAGTAAAGAGAAAAAGGTGACATAAAGGAGGAATTGGAAATAAGATTTTACCCCATCAAAATAAAAATCATTTTAAAAGTCTGGGTTCATCTAATCTGATTTACAATGACTACTCTTGTACAGGTAAGGGAAGGAAAGCTTGTTCCGTGCACCAGCCTGATTCACAATGACTACTCTTGTACAGGTAAGGGAAGGAAAGCTTGTTCCGTGCACCAGCCTGATTCACAATGACTGCTCTTGTACAGGTAAGGGAAGGAAAGCTTGTTCCGTGCACCAGCCTGATTCACAATGACTACTCTTGTACAGGTAAGGGAAGGAAAGCTTGTTCCGTGCACCAGCCTGATTCACAATGACTACTCTTGTACAGGTAAGGGAAGGAAAGCTTGTTCCGTGCACCAGCCTGATTCACAATGACTACTCTTGTACAGGTAAGGGAAGGAAAGCTTGTTCCGTGCACCAGCCTGATTCACAATGACTGCTCTTGTACAGGTAAGGGAAGGAAAGCTTGTTCCGTGCACCAGCCTGATTCACAATGACTGCTCTTGTACAGGTAAGGGAAGGAAAGCTTGTTCCGTGCACCAGCCTGATTCACAATGACTACTCTTGTACAGGTAAGGGAAGGAAAGCTTGTTCCGTGCACCAGCCTGATTCACAATGACTACTCTTGTACAGGTAAGGGAAGGAAAGCTTGTTCTGTGCACCAGCCTGATTCACAATGACTGCTCTTGTACAGGTAAGGGAAGGAAAGCTTGTTCCGTGCAGCAGCCTGATTCACAATGACTGCTCTTGTACAGGTAAGGGAAGGAAAGCTTGTTCCGTGCACCAGCCTGATTCACAATGACTGCTCTTGTACAGGTAAGGGAAGGAAAGCTTGTTCCGTGCACCAGCCTGATTCACAATGACTACTCTTGTACAGGTAAGGGAAGGAAAGCTTGTTCCGTGCACCAGCCTGATTCACAATGACTACTCTTGTACAGGTAAGGGAAGGAAAGCTTGTTCCGTGCACCAGCCTGATTCACAATGACTGCTCTTGTACAGGTAAGGGAAGGAAAGCTTGTTCCGTGCACCAGCCTGATTCACAATGACTACTCTTGTACAGGTAAGGGAAGGAAAGCTTGTTCCGTGCAGCAGCCTGATTCACAATGACTACTCTTGTACAGGTAAGGGAAGGAAAGCTTGTTCCGTGCACCAGCCTGATTCACAATGACTACTCTTGTACAGGTAAGGGAAGGAAAGCTTGTTCCGTGCACCAGCCTGATTCACAATGACTACTCTTGTACAGGTAAGGGAAGGAAAGCTTGTTCCGTGCACCAGCCTGATTCACAATGACTGCTCTTGTACAGGTAAGGGAAGGAAAGCTTGTTCCGTGCACCAGCCTGATTCACAATGACTACTCTTGTACAGGTAAGGGAAGGAAAGCTTGTTCCGTGCACCAGCCTGATTCACAATGACTACTCTTGTACAGGTAAGGGAAGGAAAGCTTGTTCCGTGCACCAGCCTGATTCACAATGACTACTCTTGTACAGGTAAGGGAAGGAAAGCTTGTTCCGTGCACCAGCCTGATTCACAATGACTACTCTTGTACAGGTAATGGAAGGAAAGCTTGTTCCGTGCACCAGCCTGATTCACAATGACTACTCTTGTACAGGTAAGGGAAGGAAAGCTTGTTCCGTGCACCAGCCTGATTCACAATGACTGCTCTTGTACAGGTAAGGGAAGGAAAGCTTGTTCCGTGCACCAGCCTGATTCACAATGACTGCTCTTGTACAGGTAAGGGAAGGAAAGCTTGTTCCGTGCACCAGCCTGATTCACAATGACTGCTCTTGTACAGGTAAGGGAAGGAAAGCTTGTTCCGTGCAGCAGCCTGATTCACAATGACTGCTCTTGTACAGGTAAGGGAAGGAAAGCTTGTTCCGTGCACCAGCCTGATTCACAATGACTGCTCTTGTACAGGTAAGGGAAGGAAAGCTTGTTCCGTGCACCAGCCTGATTCACAATGACTGCTCTTGTACAGGTAAGGGAAGGAAAGCTTGTTCCGTGCACCAGCCTGATTCACAATGACTGCTCTTGTACAGGTAAGGGAAGGAAAGCTTGTTCCGTGCAGCAGCCTGATTCACAATGACTGCTCTTGTACAGGTAAGGGAAGGAAAGCTTGTTCCGTGCACCAGCCTGATTCACAATGACTGCTCTTGTACAGGTAAGGGAAGGAAAGCTTGTTCTGTGCACCAGCCTGATTCACAATGACTACTCTTGTACAGGTAAGGGAAGGAAAGCTTGTTCCGTGCACCAGCCTGATTCACAATGACTGCTCTTGTACAGGTAAGGGAAGGAAAGCTTGTTCCGTGCACCAGCCTGATTCACAATGACTGCTCTTGTATAGGTAAGGGAAGGAAAGTAATGATTCAAAATTGATCTTGCATTTGTGGCAAGTGATGCCACTGCCAGGTAATTTAGTGCAGTGGTTTATATACTACTGTAGAGAGTTCTTCTCAGTCCCCGGTGTGCATATATGCAATCTTTGTATCACTTGGAATGTTGTGACATCTGTCTGGACATCAGCAATAGTTAAAACTTTACGTTTGTTGGAGTGTTGTTTTAGAGTCATGTATGATGGGAATTATGGGCATTGATGAGCAGATGGGAAAAATCTAGTATGCTGAGCAGCCCTAAAGTCAAGGTACCAATTACATTGTATTCATACAGTTAAAGATCTTAAAAGCCACTAATGTCTCTAAATGATAAGGCAACAATATCTAGTCTAGAAAAAAGAATATATTTGCTGAAGCAGAGCTCCTAGGCATTAGACTTTTTGGCTTGCAAGAGGAGTAATGATTCAAAATTGATCTTGCATTTGTGGCATGGAAATCATTTTAAGATGCATTACAGTACTGTTGCAAACATTGTACACCATTACGTTTTATGTGGTTTTACTGGTCCTTTATTAAGTTTGATACTCCTGTTTGATTATAACTACTTGCACTCTTGCATGTTACTATAACTTACAGTGTAGTTATCACACATTGTGGGGGAATCCTGCTGCACATATAGACAGTGCTGTTGCCTTGTCTATTTCATTGATTTTTTTGACCACTTCTGCTTGCTGTAGTTTTCCCCGGCACCGTACTCGAACTATCAAAAAAAGTGTGCTGCAGCACCTATGTCATACATAAGTATAGCAACACTTTTTTGTAAGGAATTGTTTATTTCTTGGTTTGCTATCTCTCTCATGAGACTTCTGGAAATCAGCACTTTTGCTCTATTTTCTGATGATGTGGATATGAAAATGAAAGTATTTAAACAAAAGGTAGTGCTTGCAGATATTGCAGCAAAACTGAATTGTGTACAAGGATTCATCTGTAAATATGCTTATAATTTTTTTCTGATATTTTCCAGTTTATGGCTTTGTCTGGAATGAATTACACATTTTCTTATGCAATTTACAGTTCTAAGATAATTTTATATGTATTTTATCATCATGCTTGTAATCAGTTACATTATATTAACTTGGATGACAGTAGCTATGCATTCTTGTCTACGTTGACACCTTTCTTTTTCTTAGTATAGGTAGCATTTTTGTGATATACTGGTTGTCCAGTTCTCAGTGTGGTTGTCATCTGTGCAGCAAGTCTACATGCCCCTCTTGTGTGTGTGTGTCATGTGACAGATTGGTGTCCTATCCAGTGTTGTTTTTTTTACTTTGCACACAATGAATGCTGGTTTATGCTCTGGCTGTCCTGCAGTCATGAATTGGATTAAGTATAAAAAAGAGAATAAATGCTCAAATAATAATAAAATATGAATTTATTGTTTAATATTTTGTAGTTAGCATTTCATAAGTCAAACTTTAATGTTTACATAAGTTGGTGCTTTAATAGCATGTAGAACACCAGGTTTACAGAGCAGATAAGATAACCAATTAAAAACGTTTTCTGTATTGCATTGAGTGAGTTGTTAAACAGTTAAAACAAATAGCAAGCAAACGGAAATGTGGACTAAAATCCATTACTCATTATTGGTTAAGTGATTAAAGTACTTGGTGACTTTAATGTCACTTCAACAGTGGCAGTAAAATATTTTCATTGCTTTAGCCGTTTTAGAGGAAAGGTTTTACAAGTGTACAGTCGACCTCTATACCAACTGAATCTTTGGCTAGAAGTCCTAACTGCATGTTGTTAGTGCTAAGAATATGGATGCACTTTGTCACTTTACATTCACAGTTAGAGCCGTCCAAGGATGGAGAGAGAGAGTGTGGGAAAAGGGGAGCATAACACCCAGCATTGGGCTGATTATAACTAGTTTGCAGCGACACTCATACATGCGTGCGCACACACCATGTACAGCTACAGCAGATTCTCTTAGGAGAATAAGATGTAACAATGGATGGGTGTTCATGTTTTTTTTGAGCTGATTACATTAATACATTGTAAGTACTTTGTTAAAAGTGTTACAGTCCTGTACTGTCAGTATTTAAAGAGAGAAAAGAAAAAACAACAAATGGATTATTTTTGTTTCTCTTTTTTTCTTCCTATATACTGCAAATCAGCACACCCACTCCTTCCCCATATATTCTGCCCTTCTGCTTTAAGCTGTTCAAGACTAAAGATATCAACATTTTCCTTCAAAAATTCCCACTTGATGCCACTGCCAGGTAATTTAGTGCAGTGGTTTATATACTACTGTAGAGAGTTCTTCTCGGTCCCTGTTGTGCATATATGCAATCTTTGTATAACTTGTAAAGTGCCATCTGTCTGGACATCAGAAATAGTTAAAACCTTACCTAAACAAATCATCTCTTCCACTAACTACATCTTGTTACTGGCTGATTTCTATTTTTCAAACACTAGCCAAGATACTTAAAAATGTAGTACAGTCCTAGCTGGCACAACACATCCAACAGTACAACCTCCTTTCCCACAAACAACACAGCATTTGGACTGGAAGAAGTACTCTGACAAATCTCTGGACACTAACTGAGAAAATCCTTCTCAGTATGGTCAAGGCTGTACATACAGATGTAGTATTTATTGACCTTACAAAACCATTTAATGTAGCTGACCACTCTATAGTCACTGTCAACATACTTTGGCATTGGTCCTGAAGCATCCCTTTGTTTTCAAAGCTCACTCTCTCTCTCTCATTCTAATTTTTTAGTGTAACTTGGTTCCTCCACCTCAGAAAAAAGCCCCCATACTCAAAGGGGTCCATCAGATGTCAATTACATCCCCGTTCTGATTTCCATATTTATTGACAAATTCCTGTATGACCTGCCTAGCCAGTTTTTCTTTTTGTGCTTAAAATAAACTCTCCCATTTGGTTATAGATTGGCATTACCCATCTCGTGGTTGATAATTATATATTACCCCAAATGAGAATAACTGGGTTCATACCATAGATAATTTGAAGGGCCCATGTATGGGATAAAGCATTTAGGAGCTCCCCATGTCCATTACAAGTACAGGGGGCAGTCCTGGGGCAAATGTTCTGTTACCCATCCATAGAATAAGGACGGAGATTATGAACTTTGTATTATGTCAATGGGAAATCTGTTCCAGAGCAGGAGTATCCTCTGTGAGACATACCTGTCCCTCCAAACTGTTCTGCTGATGTTGCAGAATTGGTTTAGATCATTAGACTGAGTATTTCTGACGTCATTTGACTTGTTGATGTGCAGTAAATCCATCAGTAATGGCTCAGAGAATGTGTTTGTATGTCAGACACAAGTCATGTCTTAGCAGTCTGTAAGATACAGAGTATAGTGACAGGGTTTTGAGTTGATCCGCATAGGACATATTGTTTAGCTCTTGTATCCTTTTAATATGGTATCTCTGTGGGCGTTCCAGTTGTTGCATGTGTCTAGACAGATACATGCCAAAGGGACCATTATATTTAATGACTGGCCTAAGGGATGAGTAAAGGGGTACAATGACATCACTACATCTAGTTACAGTCCCTTTGTTGATGAGATGTGCAGTATAGGAGGACTTTCTTACAATAGACACATGTTGGTCAAAAATAAGGTCACTGTCCACATGAGTTCCAAATCCCAAAAAAAAGGGTCAACTCTTAGGGGCATTATGTCAATGTGGTAGTTCTCTGGAGTAGATGACTTTTTAAAGGATACAATAATAGGTCCTTAGGCAAGTGTTAGGCTAGCTGCCTTTTCGGGCCAATTGAAGCCTAGCCAGTTTTCCTAGCGGTAAGAATCAAACCCTCTCCCTTATGTCTGTGAGGTAAACACCTTACCCATTATGCTAATCCTCCATTGAAATTGTTGGAAATTTGGTTTTAGTCCATGATTATGGCACCAGTTATTTATTTCAAACAAACCTTCCTGCAGGATGACCGAGTCATTTGGGGATTCGGTAACTGCTTCTAGCTTGTAGTCATCTGTAAACTTTGTCATCCAGAGCCCTTGGTATTGGCTTTTACTTCAGAAAAGTAGGTACCAGCACAGAACCGCTGGTGACTGGTCTCTTTGTGGAGGTAAGTTCCCCCATTTTTATTTTTGACCAACATTTGTTCCTATGTAGTTTTCTAACAATTTCAATTCTAGATGTTTTCTGTCTGTTAATATATTTACTACTTCTAGTACAGCTGGTTTAGTTTTGGATTTCCATTTTCTAATAATTGCTTTATTGACAGCCAACATAATTAGACACAGCAAGGCTTTACCATGTCTAGCAAATTCTGATTCTGTATCATAGCTCAAAAGAATCATCTCCCTCATCACACCAATCTGCCCACCCAGCATCTCTGACAGTGCATCCCTCAGGCAATCCTTAAAGTCTGATGACTCACTACACTCCCAGAAAATATGTTCCCAATTACCTTTCTTCTCCATCACACCTCCAACATTTTCCCATGTACCTGAGGAAAATTTCTCTGTAGTCTACTTGGAGTATAAAAATATCTATGTAAACATTTCCAAGCAAAAATCCTAAATATCCTATATTTTGTTGTATATTTGAGAGACATACATTTATCCTCCCATTGCTTCTTTGTGAATTGCTTATCCAATCTCTCTCTTCACGATCCTTTCGAACCGCTTCTGCATCCTATCTGTGTGCCAGTTGGCAATGCAGCAGGTGATATAGGGGTTTATTCCCAGTTGATTTCACTTTTCTGTTATGCCTGAGAGAGGCATTGTCAGAAGCTTTGGCCTAGTTGAGGTATGCAGTGTGTACCATTTTGCCTTCATCTATTGCTTTGGTGACCTTTTCAAACTATCCGCCAGGTTGAGTAAGCATGACCTGCCCATGATTAATCCAGACAGGTCCAGTGTTTGGAAGTTCTTTATGTCCTGATTCTTTAATTCCGTGATAATTTTTTTCCTTGGCTTTGCATATGCAGTTGGTGAGACTTATTGATCTATAATTGCCTGGGTCTGTGGAAAGTCCTCCCTTATGCACGAGAATGACTGTAGCTGTTCCTCTTTCCCCTACTTGCCTTATGCTGATGGCATGGTCATTTTTCACTCTAGTGCCACATTGCCTTTACTAGACGTTCAACTACAAACCCATATCCACCCATTAACTTCATTAATGATGAAACATTTTTTCTCTTTACTAATCAACTTGAGCCCATCTCCACAGACTATATCAAACACTCACTAGAAAAATTAAAGCCTACCACCCTTGCAGCCGACCAACTTCCCGCAGAATTCCTACAAAAGGCCGCTAAAGTAATAGCTTACCCCATCTCTATCTTAATCAATCGCACAATCCAAGAATCGTACATCCCCTCCATCTGGAGGGGAACTCCACAGAACTCTCAAATTATAGACCTATCGCAATTCTATCTCCCCTAGCTAAAATAATGGAGAAATGCATACAGAAACAACTATTAGCTCACCTCACCCACAACTCTCTCCTAGCCTCATCCCAACATGGTTTTAGACCAGCACACAGCACAACCATTGCCCTTCTCTCCTTCTGTCACACAATTAATTACAACCATAATCAAAACCTGCTGTCCTCTACCCTCTTCCTCGATCTATCTAAAGCATTCGACATGGTAAATCGCAACTTACTCCTAGACTCCCTCAACTCACTATCCATAGATAAATCTACCGATGACTGGTTCCTCTCATACCTAAATGGACGACAACAAGCTGTATTATGGAAAGACGATCTGTCCCCCCTTCTACCCATAACTCTTGGTGTTCCTCAAGGCTCCATTCTAGGTCCCCTTCTTTTCTCTATATTCATCAATGATCTACCCAAAATTATACCACAGGCTACCGCCATACAGTACACAGATTATTCCACACTTATCTGCACTGCGTCTACTCCAGCAGAACTACAATCCCTTACCCAGTCTACCTTTAACAAAGTAGAAAACTGCCTTCATAATCGTTTACTCCTACTGAACCCAAATAAAACCAAACTAATACTGTTTTCCCCCTCCCAAAAGCAAACACCACCAAAATTTACAGTCTCTTCAAACAATGGGAACTACAATTTCCCCTGACCCAAACACCAAACTTCTAGGCATAATCATTGACAACAGTCTGAACTACAATGCCCATATCGACAAAACCATAAAAATAGTAAACAAAAAAATAGGATCCATGTATAGAATAAAGAAATTTCTAACCCCAACTGCCAGAACCGCCATAGCTCGCACACATCTTCTCTCCTCCCTTCTCTATGCCTCACCCATCCTTACTAATCTTTCCAGATCAAATCTCAACAAAATCACCAGCTGCTATAACAATATTGCTAGATTCGCCACAGGCTCCACATACAGAACCCATCACTGTAATAATCTTCAAAAACTAGGCTGCCAAGAACTACCAAATCTAATATACTATAACCAACTCATACATGTTCATAAAATCCTCTACCAACCCACCAGTACTCCTATTCTAACTAAAATCATCACCCCCTATAACAACTTAACATCCCTCCGCTCATCCAGCAGAATGCTAGTACAAACTACCAAATCATACAACTCACCTGGAGACTCTCTTTTCTCCAACTCTGCTGGAAAAAAATGGAACTCCCTTCCTCCAGAAATAACCTCTAACGGCTCCCTGCCTCAATTCAAAAAGGCACTAAAGACACACATGCTCAAACTCTAGCTATGTCCATGCTTAAACCCCGACTCTAGCAAACACAAATGACACTGAAAAAGTAACAATATTTACACTCCCTTCAAAACCCAAAAACACAGTAACTAACTAATTAAGCCCTTCGAAACAGCAGAGACCAGAAAACAGCAGAGACCAGAAAAGACAAACTTTCCAGATTCTAAGTATTTTTTTCTGCATTTTTGACTTTTTAAGCCTTTCGACGACTATTTCTGCTTATTTTATTCACTTATTACCTGTTTTTACTATTTTTAATAGCTTGAATTGTTTATTGCACTTCCTTGTTTAAGTTTTGCTTAAAAGTTAAACAGCAGGCTAATACACTCAAGTGTACTAGCTTTTGATAGCAATTAGTCGAAAAACACAGCATTTATTGTATTTTCTGCCTATCTGAAAAAAAAACCTTGAAAAAAAACAAAAAAAATAGTCTTGTTTTCCATACTTTCCTAATAGTTTGTTCCAGTGATCAGATTTTGCTGATCCCTGGGCTTTGTCTTCGTTCCTGTTTTTCTCCATTTTCCTTGTTTGGTCAGGGGGAAGTTTCTTTACTCACCAGTGAGAGTGGGGAGTACTGAGCTGCCTATTTGTCCTCAGAGGAGTGGTTTAAGGCAGTAACTTGTAGTTTATTGGCCATTTTGGGTCATTTCCTGTCTTTTCCAGCCCCCTGCTATAAAGCACGCTTTGGCGGCCTTTTCTGGCTATAGAGAACTCAGCACAGCTCCTCGTGGTCTCCAGCAGAGTTCCTAGAGCAGCAGAGACCAGAAAAGACAAACTTTCCAGATTCTAAGTATTTTTTTCTGCATTTTCGACTTTTTAAGCCTTTCGATGACTATTTCTGCTTGTTTTATTCACTTATTACCTGTTTTTACTAGCTTGAATTGTTTATTGCATTTCCTTGTTTAAGTTTTGCTTAAAAGTTAAACAGCAGGCTAATACACTAAAGTGTACTAGCTTTTGATAGCAATTAGTCGAAAAATACAGCATTTATTGTATTTTCTGCCTATCTGAAAAAAAAACCTTGAAAAAAAACAAAATAAATACTCTTGTTTTCCATACTTTCCTAATAGTTTGTTCCAGTGATCAGATTTTGCTGATCCCTGGGCTTTGTCTTGGTTCCTGTTTTTCTCCATTTTCCTTGTTTGGTCAGGGGGAAGTTTCTTTACTCACCAGTGAGAGTGGGGAGTACTGAGCTGCCTGTTTGTCCTCAGAGAAGTGGTTTAAGGCAGTAACTTGTAGTTTATTGCCCATTTTGGGTCATTTCCAGCCCCCTGCTATAAAGCACGCTTTAGCGCGGAGTTGCCACAGGAGCACACAAGAGCAGTGGCGGTTAATCAAGGTTAAACTATTCGGGCTACCTAAAGTCCACTCTTCAAATTTTCCCTTAAAACAGCCTTCCTTGAACTGTACTGCTGATCTAACCAGCGTATTCTATATCTAAAAAGTTCAGCTCTACTTGATTCTTAAGTAGACTATTCTCTATCTGTAAAGCCTAGCACTTGCTCCTAAAGTATTTTTTTACTTTGATATAGCACTTTTATTATACATAGTACCCCACCAGCCTAAAACCCCTTTTCGATCACCCACATCCCCCGGAGTCTTTTTTAAAGTTTTTTGTCTATTCTTTCTAGCATGTCGAGGGATCAGTTGCTAGTGTCCTCTCCTGCTCAGCTGGTGAATCTGGGAATATTGAGGCAATGTTACAATTGTCTCATGTACACAGACAACCCTCTCCTTCTCCCACAAAACACAAATACATGCGAGAGATGCAACTATATAGCCAAACTGGAGGCCGAGCTCTCTCAACATAGGACTGGCAAGACCAGACAGGAGGAGAAGGTAACCACACACACCACAAACCCAGTCTCACATAGTACTATCACAACTTCAAATCATACATATAAATACACAAAGACATACTCGGAGGCTCTGATCAAAAATCTACCAAAACAGCAGAGGCCACCAAAGCAGACACCCAAACAACTGCCACCTCAGGACACAACACATGCAACACATAGACCACATAGTCAGTGTGCCAAACAGTCACAGCCCTTAAGGCCAAACACAATGCCAGACACACTCGTCATTGGTGACTCCATAGTCAGACACACTGACGTCCCGCTCGCCAGATTGAGTAAGGAGAAGGTCACAGTAAGCTGCCTGTCGGGCGCTAGAATCCGCCACATAATGCAAGCACTCAGGTCTCTCAACAGCAGGTACAAGTACGACTCTGTCATTGTCCATGCTGGTGTGAACGACCTGAGACGTACCTCCTTGGACTACATGAAAAGAGACATAGAGAAGCTCTCTGATTATGTAGCCCAGGCAGGTATGACCCTGACCTTGAGCAGTATCCTACCTTCACCAAGAATGATGCCACAATACAGAGACAAGATGATCAGCTTTAATAATTGGCTTAAACTCTGGTGTCATTCAAAGGGGATCCAGTGTCTGTCTGCCTGGGATGACATGCTGGACAAGCCACGCTGCTTCAAGGGCGGCTTGCACCTGTCACCCTGGGCTTCCGGATATTGGCAAAGGCTCTTGCCACCCCCATAGTGCCTTTTTTAGGCAAGGCTCAAATTCTAAACCTACCACCCTAGAACACCAAAAAGTAAAAAAACTAAGGGTAATGCTGCTCAATGCCAGAAGTCTCAACCTCAAGATGCACGCACTCGAGGCCCTTCTCAGTATGGAGAACAACGATGTCTGTGCTGTGACTGAAACCTGGTTCAAGGCTCCTGAGAGCACCCCGGCACTATCAGGTTTTACCTCATATCATGCGTTCCGGCCCCAAAATCCGGACAACACCAAGAAAGGAGGGGGGGTGTCCATATTCATCAAGGACACCCACACCTCAAGGTTAGTGGCAACGCATGATGCATCGGAGACCATCCAGGTGCAATTAACCATAGGCAAGACTGCTCTGCAATTTGTAGCATGTTACAGGCCACCCTCTCAAACTCAGGAACCTCACATAGCTTTCCTGAAAACACTGGAGGGGATAAATGTATCTCCAAACACCATCATACTAGGTGACTTCAACTACCCGAATATAGACTGGGATCACTGCTCAAGCCCCAACACTCTAGCCCAAAGGTTCCTAGAGTTCATAAACTCAAATGCCATGGAACAACTAGTCACCATCCCCACAAGAGGTGAAAACATACTAGATCTCATCATCACGAACATGGGGTCACGATGTAGTAGTATGAAGTATACCCCTCACTGGTGAGATCAGATCATAAACTAATCTCACTGGAAGTCCACATCCCGCCCCCACCTGAGATAAAAAAGACCACAGTGAAAAACTTCTCAAAAGCCGACTTCACACTTCTAAAGACTAGTGTGGTCTCTTTTAAGGCCCCCGAGCCTGCGGAAACCATTACTCAAGCCGCTGAATGCCTTCTACCAGCACCTACAGGACTGCATGGATCAGGCAATCCCAAACAAAACAAAGACTCTTTGTACCAAAGGCAAGCGTCCAGTCTGGTGGACCCCAGCCATAAACAAGCTCTACAACAAAAGGAGGAAGCTACTACAAGATAGAGCAAAATCCTTAAAAGGGAAGACACCTTTGATCATTATAAGTAAAAAACTACGATCTCTCATAAAATCATCCAAGGCAAATTTTGAGAGAAAAGTCGCTAAGGACTCAAAAGACAATCATAAGGCCTTCTTTAGCTATGTTAGAAACCTGGGCGGAAACTCCCAGATATGCTCAGAATTAGTTCAAAATGATGTAAAAATCACTGAACCTACAGACATTGCCAACATACTGGCTGACAGGTTCAGTGCAAACTTCTCCCCCCCTCCCCCCCAAAAGGAGAGATATCTATGCCAGAGGATTGTAGCCCCCCAAACATCTCTAACGCCCAGGTGAAAACTGCAGACTTGTCATCCCGCCTCCCTACAGTGTGAGCACCCCTGATAGACTTGTCATCCCCCCTCCTTAAAGTATGTGCACCCCTGTCAGACTTGTCATCCCGCCTCCCTAAAGTATGAGCACCCCTGTCAGACTTGTCATCCTGCCTCCCTACAGTGTGAGCACCCCTGATAGACTTGTCATCCCGCCTCCCTAAAGTATGAGCACCCCTGTCAGACTTGTCATCCCGCCTCCCTAAAGTATGAGCACCCCTGTCAGACTTGTCATCCCACCTCCCTAAAGTATGAGCACCCCTGTCAGACTTGTCATCCCCCCTCCTTAAAGTATGTGCACCCCTGTCAGACTTGTCATCCCCCCTCCCTAAAGTATGTGCACCCCTGATAGACTTGTCATCCCCCCTCCCTAAAGTATGTGCACCCCTGATAGACTTGTCATCCCGCCTCCCTAAAGTATGTGCACCCCTGTCAGACTTTGTCATCCCCCCTCCTTAAAGTATGAGCACCCCTGTCAAACCTTAGCAAAAGCCAAGTGGTTACTATTTGCACATAGAGCATATCTCTTACTAACATCTCTATTTAACCAGCTTCAGGCAAACACTTTCACTTCTGTGGCATCTAAACTTACTTTGAAAATACCCCCCTTTTATCTTGGAAGTCAAGACCACAGTGGGCCTTCACTTAGAATCTCGTCAGTGCACAAAACATAGCTTCTGTACTTTTTGTCACAAACTTTGGGGATCACTCCCAGTTCCTATCGATGTAATCTCCTCATATTTGACTGAGGGTGCTCCTCCTGATACAGGCTTGATAGAAGTGTGTTCACTCAGGGCAGATAACAAGCCCACCATCCAGAAACCGCATTTATATCCTCCTCTTCCTCATTATTTCCATCTTACTGTCGAGTTTTACCATATTGCTCTGTTTTCCTCCTCATTCTCTATTTTCGGTCACTACCCCTTCTTCTCTTATTCCCCCACTTCCTTATTCTACTTACCCCTCCCTGTCTGTCTGGATGGCTTCCTGTAAATAGTCTCAGGCTGTTATCAAGCACATGCTAGCAGAAAGTCTGACTGCTCATTGGTACTTCAGCAGGTGGACTTTTTTCTATTGGTATATGTTCAATGTATACAACAGGCACACTCTTTGGCTTCCCCAGTGGTTGTGCTTATTTTTTAATAGTAATGATGCTTTACTGTGTAAATACAATCAAACATCTGAACAAAATAAGTGCATTAGATAGCAGAGCATGAACACATAGTAATCTATAAGTAAGGGTAGCCAGGAAATGGGAAAATAAACTGCTAGCTCTAAGTAAATTGAAAATAAAAAAGGAGCCAATGGATGTTCATTTGCCAAGAAGAATAATGACTGCCATGAAATTTGTAACGGGATCGTAGGAGAAAAAGAGGAAGGTGAATCCTGTTTCGGAGGAATGCTGGAAATTAAAAAAAATAAGTAACATATGAGGAGCATAAAATGTGATAACTGTGCACTTCCACATTGCCTGTTGTGTATGGGAAGAAATGTAAGGTGATCTTTTGGAGCAGTGAGGAGGAGGAGGATACGTTTGGGGGATTTCTGATAAGTGAAGGGATGTTTTTCCGTATTTAGATGAAAGGGTGAGAAAAGGTATTGCTGCTGGACGTGTGTGTGATAAGAGGTAAAAAGCATGGTTGAAGCTGAAGTTATGGAATAAACAATACAGTTGAAATACCTTAATAAAAGTGCTGCTGTAAGATTATATAAGTTGATTCAGGATGCTGAGTCTAAAAAGCCACTTATAGATTACACAGATGTATATGTGGTGCATGCTTCTGAGATGGTAATGCTGTGGTGCAAATTTGAGGGGAAGTTAATAATGAAATGGCAGATTTTGCTGAGGGAGCCTTGGAAGTGGTTAATAGTGGTATTAGAGAAAGATAAAAAAGGTGAGCCTGTCTTCTATCAAAGGACTAAGGACACTTTGTTTTCCCCTGTGGGACTAGTGGACTTGTAGCCAGGAGAATTTCCTTGTGGCAGAAATTCCACTGTAAATTTTTTTAGGCCATTTTATGTATTTCTGGTAGCTTAGGCCATCTTTCCATGTATGTTTGTGTAGCTCCTGTTGGTGTGCAGAAAGTAATTATTCAGTATTTTGAAACTTCTATAAGATATGATGGAATTTCTAAAATCTATGAAAAACCTTGGTAGAATCTGGAACTGGGATGTTTTTGACAATTGTTAATGGATATGGTATCAAAAAGTGAACAGGGAATACAGTAAAGCCTGAGAATAGGATTCAATATTTTCAAAATCTTCTCTGAGGCCTGAATGACTCCTTCCTTAATTTTTCACTTGAGCATAACATTTTAGGACAACAAATACTGAAAGGTTTGAATTCCATTTGGGTGGCTGAATGGGCGGGGGTGAGAATTACATACATTCAGGATTTATATACTACTTTTAGACAACAGAGGTTCAACATCTTTTTAAAAACGTCCTGCTTGTAAACAGGTGATTTTGCATTCCTGATTTCCTTCTTAATTGAAGTTTCTCGAAATGTTCATGGTCTCCATTCTTAAGACAAGATAGAATTAAAATTCGGAATTGCTGTAGTCTTTGCCAGCAGTATTCTTCTGTCAGCATCTGTAACATACCCAGACTCACCTCCTTGTCTAACTCGTATGGAGTTTATGCTTGGAAATTCTTTTTTTTTTTTTTTTTCATTAGGGCAGTTTTAACTGCTACTAATGTAACCATTCAATGTGTTTATTCTACTTCCTCTATTTCTGCATGCTTAGCTTATTTATGGCTTTTTATGTCTCTCAGTAAAGAGGACATTGAATTTGCTAGTTATAGCCGTTTCAGTTATTAATGCTATATGTGTCCTTTTTTCTTCAACCACAGTATGTGGTTTTCTTGTTTCTACTTAAGTTTGTACTGGATGATTCCAAGTGATCAGAACTTCATTTTCAATAATGCTTTATGGTTCATTTCCAATGCTTCTCCAGCTACTTTGGATGTTGTAGGGTTTACACGGTGTAACAATCTTGCTGTATTATTGTGTCTTCAGTATACAGACCCTCAACCATAAATGTATCACAAGTAGTGATAATATGTACATTTGTCTGTAGTACAGAGCCTACGTCTGTTTCTACAGGTTTTATAAATCAGAGTATACAGAGTCCACTATCAAGAGCTACCATTATTAACCTTTAATCTTTTGGTTGAATATCACATCCCCTTAATCACTCGTACAGCAAACCTTCATTTAACATGTGACTGCTCTAGCAGTTCCCTGTACTCGCCACTGTAAGTGGGAGTTTTCCAGATTTCAGTCCTTTTCCATTGGTCACAATGTTTTTATTCTGTTTTTCCCCACTTTTTTATTTCCATACTAACTCCTTTTCGAAATGTTTCTTAGTCTGGACAAGGATGTTATCTTAGAACTGTTTTCTTCATGGTTTAAAACACTGTATTTGGATGCGATGATGATAGCATATATGTATGCAGACTTAGATATGTAGTCAGTTTCAAGGAGGTTCATACCTCTTTAAGACAACCAGTTTAGTTTTAGTACAGTCTTGCACTGTTTTTTCTATTGATCATTTGATAAGTATTGAGCAGTTTTTTGTTTTTTCTGTCTGGATAATGCAGCACTTTTTGGGATGTCAGTCAGTCATGCTAAAGCTGTAAGTGGGAAGGTGAAGCTGCTTCATAGCTTGAAATTTATTCACAGATACCAAAGTAGTTTTTAAAATTAGTTTGAATCTTCCAACGTATTCCTTACTACACTTTATTCTCATTTGTTTATACTGCATTGCCGATCCTTCATCTGTTACTAGATATTTATACACTCCCTTTTAAGTTCTCTTTTTATCACATTCCCATGGTCATATTTTATTTATTTTACATTTGTTTACCAGGAAAGTCCGATTAGACAATATGTCCATTTTCAGTGGAGGCCCGGGAAGAAAAGCTCCACACAGACAAATGAAATTAACAAGTGTTTTAAAGAGAAAATAACAGAGCAGGTGAGATTACAAAACAATTGTACATAGAGTACAATTTTACGTAGCTTAAATAGCAACAAATATGTACAAAAATAAGGATACAACTGAGATAAAAATACGTAGCATAAAGGAGATGTGAAATAACTGAGTTATATTTAATACATAAAATCCACAGTGAAATCCCAGGTAGTAGTGTTAGCATGAAGAAAGGTTATGTAAGATTATTTTTTTTTGTCTGGGGTTGAGTAAAAGCAGAGCCATTTAGTGTTTAACCAAATTTAAACAAAGTAGTGCTAGATTCATAGATTAGTACTAGGCTAACTGCCCTTGCGAGAAATTTTAAGCCTAGCCAATTATCCCCTGTGAGATTCAAACCCTGTACCTTGTGTTTGCAAGGCAAACACCTTAACCATTAGGCCACCCTCCCAACCTGTTACTAGGTAGAGAGTTCCAAATCTTAGCAATATAATGAGTGTAGGTGGATTTATACTTCAGTTTTTCTGCTTCTGCTATAAACGTTGTTTTTGTACATTTCTAAACACCAAGTGCCATTCTTGTATCATCTAAAATATTTGAACCATTTGTAATTGCGCTTTCATTTGGTTGCCAGATGACCTGTACAGTTTTAAGTTATCCACAAAAAGTAGGTGAGATATCATTTGATAAGGTTGTTTTCTCAAAACCAAGCCACAAGCCCTTTCTTAGTTTGTTAAGTTAACAGCTTAAGGGATTGGGGGCAAGGCAAAGGCAGTGGTGACAAAGAATCACCCTGAAATATTCCTCTTGGGATGTTTTTATCCTTGGGATATTAATTTCCTTTTTGTCATGACTCTGTTGTAAAGTGGTTTGCCACTGTTTCATAGCGACTGCTGTGTAATTTTTGAATGTATGGTATATTTTATACACCTGTAAGCATTTATAATGCATGATTGGGGGTATTGTCAAACCTTTTATGTAATCTGTTCATACTGTACTTACACTGCACTCCTATTTATCAGACCCTGGTATGGCTTTGTTTATTAACAGATGATAATTTGCTCCATACAGTTTTCTTTTAATACCTTTCTGTTCTGGTTTTGTGATTACATTTTATCTAAATGACTTAAATTACATACTAGAATCAATACAGATTTGTTATGCTTTTGAAAGGGGAAGTCATTGAGTGACCCTTCATTTAGGATGAGTTTTACAGCGGAGGAGTTCCTCTTAAACAATTACACTGTCATCTCTTTCAAACCTCCCTTCAGTCTCATCTACTACCACCTCTGATCACTAACATTGTTAGAACAAACATTAAGCTTGTATTAACACTTTATGACTTCTACTTTTACATATATTATCTGTATTACTTTTGATTTTATCTATATTTTAACATTTGTGTTTTTTTCTGGAGCTTTTTCAAGCTGGAAATAAACAAACAAATACGTCTATAAACTCTTTTTGTCATCAACATTTCTGTCCATTCCTTGCTGTTGATTTAGAAGATATTATGTTTGTAGCATATATGATCAAGTAATCATTTCTCGTCATCCAACCAACTCTCCCTAAGTCCCGGGGCACCATAATTTTCAATGCGTATTGATGCATCAAGCATATTCAGTTTATTGTTCATGCCTTTCACATTCAAGAGGGAAACTTTTAGTGAGTTTTTATTAAGATTTCCTGTTACTGACCAGGTCCAGGAAAGGAATGTCTAGATCTACATATGAGAATAGTAGTGGCTACGACATGAGTCAGGATTCATTTCAGCATCCCCGGTCCCAATCAGCTTTAGTAGCAAAACTGTTCGTTTTTAACCTATCTTGAGATGTTAACCAGAAAAAACAATCATTTCACCAGACTTTTGGATGGGAACAAGCAGCCCCATACACCTGTAATACATAAGCGTAGCTAAACAAGCATCCAGTGATATAGTAAGCCTAATGGGAGAAAAGCATCAGCAAATAGCAGACCACAAGACCACTACGAAGATTATTTTATGGGACATTGTATGTCTTTTAAATGTACTGCAAGATGAAAACCTTTAAGCCTTTAGAAGATTGATGCATTTAGACTAAAATATATTTATATAGCTAAAGCATAACTTATCTTACCTGAGGGTGGTCGAGTAAAATAAATGTGGAAACTTGCAGACTTACAGTAAA
Source organism: Protopterus annectens (assembly GCF_019279795.1). Lineage (NCBI taxonomy): Eukaryota > Metazoa > Chordata > Ceratodontiformes > Protopteridae > Protopterus > Protopterus annectens. Next base: position 901,380,119 of record NC_056743.1, read on the forward strand.
GCTTTCTATAAATGAAATACTTGGATGCTTATACTGCCAAAATCTACAACTGCAATGCATATTTCACCTTTACAGTGACTTAGTGGCACCTAAACCATTTTTTACATTAAGCACAATTTAGTTAATTGGAAGCAAATCAACAAAAGGTTAGTATAGCACTCCTTAGCAGAAAATGGTTTAGCAAAGTTGTAAACATTAAAGGCTTGTACTATTACAGACACACAAAAATATAAAATATATATTTATGAAGTAGCCACAATAGAAATACACTGTATGAATTCAGTAATATAGCAGAGTTTAACCACTCTTTCATTTCAATAGCCAATAAATGCTTTACATTTACCCACTTCTGGATTATAAGCGTTGTGCGGCCAGAGCTCAAAATTTAGAAGGGGCTATTTATTGGGTGTGGCAGTAGCACGCAATGTCATACAAAACTGGGAGGAGGTACAGCAGGGCCTGTTTCAGACATGTTGCCCTGGAGCTGCAACCTCCATCAGCCTGGTTAATCCTGCCCTAGGTTTATCCTAGTATTCCAGTTCTGATCGGTCGCACGTCCTATAGACTTGTAGTTGAGGATGCTCCCAGTAATGTGCAGGCTTACTTTAATAGCATTCCCTAATTATGTTAACAGTAATCCCCAGTACATACAGTCATGTAGCAGTTGGTACCATGTACAAATTGCCACAGTTTGAGCACTTTCAAGCAATTCTATCAATAAAACAGTAATTACTGCACTGTACAGATACCCCTACATACACAAAGTAACAAAACAGAATGTTTCAGTTATAACTGAGAGGGAACATCTGTAGCAAAGATAAACTGGTAGATATTAATTTAAATATGCAGCAAAGACCGGGGTCCCACTAAGGATATGTCAGTTGTAGAAAAGCTGATAAGACAGATGATAGTCATTGGGGGCGAACTTTTTGAGGAAAGCGGTATGTAATGAAGTAAGGGTCAAGCTGTCCATTCACAATAAACTATGGTAAAAGGAAGAAGACAGACTGCAAACAGTGGGCAGTGGTGTATTCTTATGGAACTAGTATTGATGTAAGCGTGGATAGAGCAAATTAATGTCTGGAACTTAAGTAGCTGTGTAAAATGTGGGGGGATCAGTGCCACTACATACACCCACAAATATATCAACCGCTGTGAACAGTACTTCAGCAGGCTACCCTACCATCAATGATCATTTCAGACCAGCACTGCTGCCCAGAACATTTATACTTTGGTCTTTGTTGCATTTAATTGTACAGGTCCTAATAACTTCATGGTAGAAGGTGAAGAATATAGGGCACAGAGGGGTTATGAAGGTCCCAGTTAATCCTCTTCTAATCTCATCCCTGTAATTTTGCCTTGGCAAATTATAGTGCAGAAGGGCTAGGAGAGACTTAAATGTTTCTGTAGCAGCTATTGTTTTTGCAGTTTCATCAAATTTTATTTGATCATTTTTCAAGACACCAGGCATATTAAAATGACGCAAAGCTTCTCCCCTTAGCATGCTAATGTCCTTGTGCAAGTCTGTTTCCTAAGCAACTTTACTCAAGCTGAACTGATCATCCACCACAAACACGACCTTAGCATTAAACAATAAACAAAACCTTTATTTGGAGCAATGAAATAAGAGTTTTGGATAAGAAAATGCACTCAATCACGTAATGAGAATGTGAGAATTATGCAAATGTTGTTTAAGTATAGATGAACATTTACTGCAGCTGTTTCTTGACTTATAGTTGTTCCCCACCCCTTTCTTCATAGACTTGCTTATTAGGTAGCTCTGTGTCTAGATTAGATAACTGAGTTTGTTCTGGCAATAGAACTGAGCAAAGTGAGTAGAATAAAGAAGCCATGCATTCTGTAATCCTGGCTGGAGTTTAGTGTTCTTGGTAAGGTCACCACTTAAAGATTGGTCTTTGAGGAGGGGCCAGACAAACAGGAATTCAGAATGAAATCCATGATGGGTCATTTAAAGGCTTTGAGAACCTGAACTAGAACAAGAATAAGAGGACCCACCTCTGAAGTTAGGCCTGGAGGTGGAATGGCCCATATAGTCTGGTTAGGCTAAGCAAAAAAAAAAAAAAGATGTAAGGAGCCATCTTGTGGGGTCACCACTTGCAAAGCGCAAGGTGAGGGTCAGGAGTAATGTCAGTCAGCTGACAAACAGGAGTAGGGCACCTTAAGAGGGACTGTACCTTAAAAATGGAAACTGGCTGCTGGGCCATAGAATAGCTCCTTGATGCAGAGGAAAGTAAAGGAACTTTGATATTAAAGTATTTTTCATACTGAATTATCTGGGAACTAGTCTTCTTCAGCAGGAGTGCCCTCTTTCCTTCTCTTCATCTGACCCTCAGGACAGACCCCAGGCAGGTATAGGGATGTTCAAACCCTTGTTTTGGTGCCTTTCAGTTGAAGCCTGTGCTAATAAATGTAAGAATGACCTCAAAGCAAATGCAAATTACAAATGGGAAATGTCTGTCTGTTGTTTGTCCAGTAACAATGTGGACTTCTTAGAGACCATGTGTAACACGCTCAGTAAGGTACCACCTACTGATTTGTACTTTTACTGGGAGATTTCAGTGCTCTAATGGAAAATTAGGAGCATACCTGGGGAGGCACAATGGAGAACAGGCTGTCTTATTGCATCCTAAGTATGTGAATTGTTTTTACATGTTGTGCTAATCATGAATTGACTGTAGTAAACACCATATTCAAGCACAAGGTTACTGATACATGTATTTGGTGCCAGAATACCTTTAGAAAAACCTGTGTCAACAGACTTGAAGCCATATGTTGTAGGCACTCAGATCAGTACAGGAGCTAAGCTGTCAAATGATCATTATTTGGTGAGTTGTGTCTGGCAGCCACGATTCTAGCTGGACAGGTTCAAGCAATCCAATCATGAACTCCGGGAATGTTTAGGAAATGCATGAGTCTTCCTCCTGCTTCTAGAAGAGTTTGTTCGGTATATCTGGGGTGAATGGACCTATTTCATAATCCAGTTAGTTTCAAAAAGGAGCTGTGGACAAAATGTGGCCATTGCCTGCCATGGTGGTTATAAGCAGTGAAAGAAGCTGTAGGGTTAAGAAGACCATTTATGCATTGCTAGAAGGGAACGATCAAAAGATACCAGCACGATGGGAGGACAGTAGCAGGTGGCACACACTGAAGCAACAAAAGATACCAGCACGATGGGAGGACAGTAGCAGGTGGCACACACTGAAGCAACGAAAGATACCAGCACGATGGGAAGGCAGTAGCAGGTGGCACACACTGAAGCAAAGGCTTGTACATGGAAGGAGTTTGGAGAAACCACAGAAAATTATTTTTTTCAGGTGGCCATAAACAGATTGTAGTAAACCATACACACTAACTTAGGAGGGGTAAAGGGACATTTTCTGGGCTGTTTTCAGTAAGGGTGTAGAAATACTGACATGAACTGAAACACTGTCAAGAGTTGTCTTTGGTTTTGCAAATGGTGATGTATTATTAACATCTTATCTCTGCATGGAATGGTTCACATCGGAGTGTGAGGCATTTGGGAGGAAAATGAGCACTTTGAAATAAGGGGTCATGATTCTAGTCTGGAAAGCGAGAGGACTTCTTTCATCAGGTGAGGTAGAGGAGTGCTATTATCTTCGAGTCTTATCCCTTAGTGCAGATAGAGGCGTTTGGGAGACTGACCAGTAGCAGTACTTGCATGCACTGTTGGTGGTAGGGAAATGAGAATGGAGTGACAACACCTCTGTCTCAGTGTACCAGTCAGCGTGTATCTTCAACCTTACTTATGATCACTAGCGGTGGTAGGGAAATGAGAATGGAGTCACAACACCTCTGTCTCAGTGTACCAGTCAGCGTGTATCTTCAACCTTACTTATGATCACTAGCTAAAGGATGTGATTACAGATGCAAGAGATACAGAATGAGATTTCTATGCAGGGTAGCTGTATCATTCACTGGGAGGATGTCGGAGTACAGCTGTTGTTCCTCTGGTGTAATATATGCATGTATAGCTTTAGTGACTGTCACACTGTCCTGTGTATCTGTTTAAAGAATGTATAATGTGGTGTGATTTCCAGTACTATGGTACAGTCTAAAAATGAATGATGATGATGATGGAGCCATGCTTGCATGGAACTGGTTTTGATGTACGTTTAGCTGTTCTGTGTTATCAAATGTTGAATGAAGTGAAGAAACTACACTACCACGTGCCAAATGAGTACATAGTGTCAGACATTAGGAAAAATACATTGCGGTTTTTTTTTTTTTGTGTGAGCAATGACTTATTCACCAGGAAACCTTACTCTTCAGGGTAATTTGGAATTTGTGGATTCAGAACTTTGGTGTATTCAAGTGCAAAGGCTAATTGGTTGGTTGGGAGATTTATTAGTGTGAGACAGAACCATATGTGATGCCTCAAGTCATCAACAAGAGTAGATTATTGAAACATAATCTGATTCTGTCAGTAAAAATAATTGGTGCATGCAAAGCAAGTGAAAATACCCTGCACTCAAGAGTCTGCCATGTGTAGAGTGGCTTGTGAGATACAAAACCTGAAAATAAGTAAACATGGTAAAAATGAATTGCAAAGTTCATTAAAACTGAAAAGTCAAGAAAATATACCACAGAAAAAGCATTGTTTAGCAAATGTAGCAAGTGTAGCTGTAAAGCATGGTAAAAATAAGTCTGTTTCTGTTTAACACAGCAATTCATTATACAAATTTGTCTAAGTGTGCAAAATGAAATACATTTACATTGGTAAAGACTGCTTGTATTTCAACAATCGTGAGAATTGGGTATATGAATAGACAAGTGTATGTGTGTGCTTGTATGTGCTTATAAATGGTTCTGTGGTTAGTAACTGACATACCGAAAAACTGAATCACAAATTATTAATTCTGGCATGTCAGTCAGTCACTAATTTGAAAACCTGATGTATCAAAATCAATCAACTGCAAAAGGGAAACAACCAGTTTTGTATTGCAATCCATTACCTAAACCCTCCGGCATACAGGAATGCAAGAGGTGCATGGAAGGAACTCTTATTAACACAGAGGATTACATGTAAGAACATGGAGAGAATGTAAGCATGCAGATCACAGGAGACCAGAGGGATTGTTGGAGTATGGAAACTGGATGTAAGGCATGTAAGTGTGCAGTAACAGCACTAGACTGAGGCATGCTAGCATGCAAAAATACAGGAAGTAGTTGGAGGGAACATTAGTAAGCAAGAGTATGAGGCTTGTCTGAAGAGTCTTAGCTTACGTAACGCAGAAATGAGTGCAGGAAATGCTGGGTGCAGGAAGTGGGTGTGCAGGAAATGCTGGTGCAGGAAGTGGGTGTGCAGGAAATGCTGGTGCAGGAAGTGGGTGTGCAGATGATGATGATGATGAGCAGCAGCTTGAGGCCGTTTAAAATTTAGGTAAACAAACAAGGTGGGAACCCTGTAGCTCAAAAGACAAGTCCTCTTTTGCATAATACATTACTTTACTTAGCACCTGACATTTCTGCTTCAGTGTGCCTTTGGACTGCACAGATATCATGAACTTTATTTGCCTCAATACTCCTGTATTGACCAATAGTGAAACTAGTGTTGTTTGCTCGTGTCCAAAAATTGCTTGCAATGGTAAAATGCATTGTTCATATTATCTGCTGTATGTTTTATGTGTATATGTTTACATCTTACATTGGTCTAGAAACATATGCAGAGTTGTGTTTTACCTTATGTTTGTTGCTTGGGGATTAAGTTCTGGTTCAGACAGCACTGAAGGTATTGAAACAGATACACAGTTTGTAGTATGCTATTAGTATATTCAGTGATATGGATTCAAAATGTAGTATGTTATTAGTATATTCAGTGGATTCATAATGTAGTATGCTATTAGTGTATTCATAATGCAGTATGCTAATAGTATAGTCAATGCATTCATAATATAGCACGCTATTAATATATTCAGTGCATTCATTATGTAGTATGCTATTAGTATATTCAGTGCATTCATTATGTAGTATGCTATTCGTATATTCAGTGCATTCATAATGTAGTATGCAATTAGTATATTCAGTGCATTTATAATGTAGTACGCTATTAGTATATTCAGTGCATTTATAATGTAGTACGCTATTAGTATATTCAGTGCATTCATAATGTAGTATGCTATTAGTATAGTCAGTACATTCATAATATAGTATGCTATTAATATATTCAGTGCATTCATAATGTAATACGCTATTAATATATTCAATGCATTCATTATGTAGCATGCTATTAGTATATTCAGTGCATTCATAATGTAGTATGCTATTAGTATATTCAGTGGATTCATAATGTAGTATGCTATTAGTATATTCAGTGCATTTATAATGTAGTACGCTAATAGTATATTCAGTGCATTTATAATGTAGTATGCTATTAGTATAGTCGGTGGATTTGTGCAGTTTTTAGTTTGTGTGCAGACTGTATAGACACTTTAAATATGCATCAATTTTTCTGTACTTTGTGGATCTTTTTTGTCATTCTGCTTCACTCATGCTGGTGATTCTAATCCTGGTTGTAGCACGTTTTTTTTAATGTTGTCACTTTTTCTGCGCATGACATGAACCCCTGACAGTCAGAATGGATTTGTCATTCCATTATCAATGCTTAGTATAAATGCTGGCTTCCCTTTTTGTGGCTATGTTTTGTAATTTGAGCACTGCACGTTTTTGCTTGTACATGCATGCTGATGTTAGTACATGACTGTAAGTACCTGTCATATAACTTAAAAAACAAAGAACATTTGCGATTTAGTTCTAATAGCCTTGGGTGCATTGTCTGCTACTCGTAGCAAGCTTTTTTAATTATGACAAAAAATCAAAAGTATATAATGATCCTTATTGTTGTGTGTCTGTGTTCATTATAGCATGTCATTCCAGCAGACAGAGGAGAATGCTGGAGGTTTGGTCTAGTGTTTTAAAGCAGAAAAACTACTCATTTTAGCGAGCAAAGCAGAAAAAACAGAATGACATGGGGTAAAGAGGTGTTTGTGCTAAACCGTGGCTGTCAGTGGAGCTAAATTGCATTAATAGTGGTTGAAGATATGTTGTGACAAGTAACACAAGGTGTGAGATAGCTGGCCTGGTGAAAAGAAGGCATTAACCCTTCGTTGCATAAAGTATTGTGTTACATGAGATCTATTGATGGCAGGAAATTTGTTTTTCTGGATGGCTGTTAAAATGTTGAGGATCATAACTACAACCTTTCACAGTAATGGAACTGAACTTGTGAATGACTGTAGGAGATGCATTAAGCCCAAGGCTGTACTACATCAGAGCATTCCCCTTACTTTATGTGAACTCATAGTTAGTGTATGCATTAAGGAGAGTGTGGTAGGTACAACTTCCACATAGGGGAGCAAAGGGGTTACCCCTCCCCTTACTTTATGTCTTTATGTGAACTCATAGTTAGTGTATGCATTAGGAAGAGTGTGGTAGGTACAGCTTCCACATCGGGGAGTTAAGGGGTTACCCCCTCCCCTTACGTTATGTGAACTCATAGTGTATGCATTAAGTAGTGTGTAGTAGGTACAGCTTTCACATCGAGGGGGAGGGTAAGGGGTTACACACACACACACACACACACACACAAAACATGCTTTGAAAGCACAACAGTGAGTTTTGTAATTTAACTGTTAGTTGAAATGCAGTTTATTTTTGAAAGGCTCATAAGACTGGGTCTTGTACTTCTAACAGGGAGATTTTTTTGTCCTAGTTTGAGCCAAGTTTTCATATTTCTGCTTATGTCTGGTGTTGTATGTTTAGTTTAGTTTAGTAAAAACAATATTGCGGAAAGAAACTTTATTGCTACTCACCCACTAGAAATATTGTTGCATTCCGGGCAAGCAGTATTGTTTAATTATGAAATATACAATAAATTGAAACATTGTTGCTTTACATTTTAACTTTCTCGCTCTGGAAATTTTGACATGGTTTTCAACTTCTAAATGCTATGAGCTGGCCTTACTAGCATGACGGACTGTTGTACTATTTATATATTAACAAACTCTCATTGGATGAATGCATTATTTTATGTGAAGTAAAAGTTTTCCTCTATAAAAAGCATCTGCTAACTTAAGGCAATCTGATTGTAGTTATTGGATTATATCAGTGAAAGCTACTAGTCAAATATAGGCAGTATGACTTTTCTGTTATTTTTTTAATTGAATGTTAATAGTCATATGTAAACAACAAGAATTTTCTACAGTAGGGAATTAATTATCCGAGCTAACTAGGACCAAGGGTAGTTGGATAATCAAACATACATTTGAACTGGATAAAAAACTTCTAAAATCTTGTTTATTCTGCACTCAAGCAATACACTTTTCAACCATTCAGCAAGCCCAGTGGACAATAAAGAATATTTTTCACACACATGCAGGCTACAAGTTCAAAAAACATGTACAAGCTAATGCATTTAACTTTTTCATATTCAAACTTTGATTTTTCCTACCCAAAAACTTTGGAAGGCTGTGTTCAGATAATTGATGTTTCGGATAATCAACTTTCTACTGTACTTTTTTCATAATTGCAAGCACAGTTTCATAGGTTTATAGGTAGGTACTAGGCTATCGGCCCTAGGGCCTATGCAAGTCTACCCATAATGATTCTCTGGCTATTCATTTCCACAAATATTTACTTTCCTGGACCCCTGTCTAGCAGGGCTACTGATGTGATCCCCGGGGTGAATTTCCTATCTCCCAACCAATTGTCACGGTTCCTCTTGAAGAGGGCCATTGAGGCGCTCTGCCTGACATGTATGGGCAGCCTATTCTAGAGTATGGGGAGTCTCTGGGTCAGGAACCTATCCCTCCAGCATGTTCTATTCATCGTAATGACAAGGTTAAGATCCCTGGAGCGTGTGTCTTGGAAGGATTGTGATTTCTTTGTGTAGCATGTCCAACAACTCTGGGTTTGACATGGCCTTTTATGGTAGGCAGAGATCACCTCTGAGTAGGCGATATGCGACTAGAGTATAGCTTCTTTAGACGGTCAGCATAAGGCACCTGCTTTAGGCCTGTGATTCTTTGTGTGAGGTATTTCTGTGGCCTTTCTAGTTGTTGCAGATGTCTTGTGAGGTACATACCAAACAGGACATTGTACTCTGTAATGGGTCTAATGAGGGATGAGTACAGAGGGACAATGACCTCCTTTTTTCTGGATGAAAAGCCCTTAGTGATGAGGTGTGTCGTGTAGAAGGATTTTCTAATTGTTGTGGCTGTGTGGTTATCAAAGGTGAGACCACTGTCCACCTTTGTCCCTAGGTCTCTTATCATACTTTCGGTGTTTAGTGTACTGCCACTTATGTGGTAGTTCACAGTTATGTGGTTTTTCCCAAAGGGGACAACTATACATTTTTTGGCATTTAGCTTGAGCCCATGGCTCTGGCACCAGGCGTCTGTTTCGATAAGGCCCTTTTGTAGTATATCCACACCATTTGGGGATTCAGTAATGGCTCCCAGTTTGCAGTCATCTGCTAACTTTGTTAGCCAGAGTCCCTTAGTGTTGGCCTGTACTTCAGAGAAGTAGATGTCAAACAAGAGTGGTCCCAGGACAGAACTCTGCAGTACACCATTTGTGACTTGTCTGGAGCTGGATTTGGAGTCGGCCACTTTTACAGTGTGTGTTCCGTCAGTAAGCCAGTTTGCAACCCATTGAGTGACGTAGGGGTTAATACTAAGTTCATCTATGATTCCAGAGTGGGGGATAGTGTTGAAAGCCTTGGTGAGGTCCAGGTAGGCTGTGTGAACCAACTTACCCACGACCATGGCTCTGGAGACTGATTTGAAGAAGTCGATCGGGTTCAGGAGGCAAGATCGAGATCGGCCCTTCACGAATCCAAACTGGGTGGGGTCCAGTGTTTGAAGGTTGCCAATGTCTTTGTTTATAAGTTCCATGATAGTATGTTCCATGGCCTTGCAGATCAGACTTGTCAGACTGATGGTACGGTAGTTCCTGGGATCCAAAGTGGATTCCTCCTTGTGGAGTAGGATGACTGTAGCTGTGCACCACTCTGTGGGCATGAAGCCCGAGGTGAGCCTATGATTAAACATGACACATAGGTGAGGTGCCAGTTCATTTTGTAGTTCAGGCAGTACACAGCCCAGGATGTCGTCTGGTCCCATGGATGCTGTATTCTTGAGAGGCTTTGGAGAGTGCGGTTTTTACCTGAGTGGCCGTGATTACCGGAATTTGGTATTCTTTTGGTATTGAGATGGGCTCTTTAGGGGGTGAAGTTGGCACTGAATCTATCTGCCAGGATATTGGCAATATCCTTGGGTTCATTATATCTAGTGCCATTCTGCTGTAGCTCGGAGCAGATGTGAGTATTGCCATTTAGATTCTTGACATAGCTATAGAATGCCTTGTGGATGTCTTTGGAATCTTTGGCAATTTTGTTTTCATAACTAGCTTTGGAAGATTATATGAACTAGCTTTGGAAGATTATATGAGGGATCTCAGCTTTCTCCTAAGGCTGGTGAGAGAGTTTTTTGAATCCTGGGTTCTTCCTCTTTTCTGCAACAGTTTCTTCCTTCTGTTGTACAGCTTGTTTATGGCAGGGGACCACCAGATTGGCTTCCTTTTTTTAGAGGACAGCATCTTGGTTCTATTTGGGATGGCTCGGTCCATGCTTGACTGAATGTGCTCGTACAGCACCTTAGTGTAGGATTCAGCAGTTGAACTTCCAGTTCCCATCTGCATGGGTGTCATGAAGTTTGTTACTTCTGACTTGAGAAGCATGAAGTTGGCTTTGAAGAAGTTTTTTACGGAGGTTTCCTTAAAGGGGGGTGGTGGTGGGATGTGGATGTCAAGGATGATTAGCTTATGGTCTGATCTGACCAACGAGAGGGTGACCACTGGTGTGGAGCATCTATCTCCCATGTTGGTAATAACCAGGTCTAGAATATTGGTACCCCTAGTAGGACTATGAATTAGTTGCTCTAGGGCGTTGGAATTTATGAATTCCAAGAATCATTGAGCAAAGGTGCTTGTACCAGAGTAGTTTTCCCAATTAATGGCAGGGTAGTTGAAATCACCCAGTATTAGGGTGTTTGGTTGTATCTTAATATTTTCCAGTATGTTTAGAAAGGTGTAGTGAGAATCTTGGGGCATGGTGGGGGATCTGTAGCAAGCTACAATTTGGATTGCAGTCTTACCTAGTGTTAGTTGCACCTTGAGAATTTCAGATGCATTGTGTTGGGTAACCAGCCTGGAGGTGTGAATATGGACACTCCTCCGCCTTTAGTGTTTCGGTCCTGGTTTGGTGGCCGAAAAGTGTGGTATGAGTTGTAGTCTGGTATTGCAGGGGTGCTCTCTGGAGCTTTAAACCAGGTCTTAGTTACTGCATAGATATCAGTGTTCTCCATTTTTAGGACAGCCTTGAGAGAGTGCATCTTGAGGTTTAGACTTCTGGCATTGAGTAGCATTACCTTCAGATTTTGCTTGCTTGTACCCGTTACGGTGATAGTTTTTCCTTTGAACCTTGCCTAAAAAAGGCAGTATAGGGGTGACAAGAGCCTTAGCCAGTAACCCAAATCCCAGGGGCGACAGGTGCAAATCATCTCTTGCATAGCATCGTGGTTTGTCGATCATGTCGTCCCAGGCAGACAGATACTGGATCCCCTTTGAGTGATACCAGAAGCTTAGCCAATTATTGAAGTTGATCATTTTGTCCTTATACTATGGTATCATTCTGGGTGATGGCAGAATGCTACTCAGGGCTAGGGTCATACCTGCCTGGGCTACATGACCTGAGAGCTCTTCCATGTCTCTTTTCATGTAGTCCAGGGAGGTATGTCTCAAGTCATTCACTCCAACATGGACAATGACAGAGTCATATTTGTACTTGTTGTGGAGTGACTTGAGTGCATGCATTATGTGGTGGATCCTGGCACCCGACATGCAGCTGACTGTAATTTTCTCCTTGTTCAGCCTGGTGAGTGGGACATCAGTGTGCCAGACTATAGAGTCACCTATGACTAAAATGTTGGGTACTTTGTCTTGCCTTAGGGCTGTTGTTGGGTGGCACACTTGTGTTGTGAGCTATGTGATGCTTTGGTTGTGTTTGGGGGGGGTGTTTGTTTGCATTTCAGCTTTGGAGGTCCTTGTTGCTAGGGCAGGTTAATGTTAAGAGCCTCCACATATGTGGCTTTTGTGTTGCTATGTGGGGGTTTTGGTAGTGTGAGTTTTGAAGGACTATGTGTTATTTGAGGTGTTGTGTGGGTGTTTAACCTTCTTCTTTTGACTGTCTAGCACAATCATGGCTGGAGATAGCTTTGCTAAAGCTAAGTGCATCTCTCACAGGTCGTAGTGTTGGGTGGTAGGAGGAGAGGGTTGTCTGTGTACATGAAGCAATTGCTGCATTTCCCCAGTATGCCCAGATTCACCAGGTGGACAAGAGAAATCACCAGAAGCTGACCCTTGGACATGCCTGGTTAGGTGCTTTCTTTGTGTAGTACAAGAGCTGTTTTCCCTTACTTTTTGGCAAAGTACTTGCAATTGTAGGCTGTCTAGTGCCTATGACTATTTTCTCCTTATTACCAAGGAGAGGTGAGTGCTTGTAACAAATTAAGGCTTCCTAGTCCTTTTTAGCGAGTTTTACAGCAAGTGCTAGTCACAGGTATACAGATTTTAGTGCTACTGCTGATAAACTAGTTAGCTCTAAGGGAAATTCGAGGAGCAGACTTTCTTGCACCGGAAATAGTTTAACCTTAGCCCCATGGTGCTGTGCAAACGTGCATATTTATGCCAGAAAGTTGAAAGGGATAGAAATCAGCCTCAAATGGCCAATAAAATTGCAATTTCAGAGCTAGAAACCATGTGTTGGCATGTAGGTGCAGAGGGTTTGGCAGTGAAGTAAAACAAAAATGCTGCTTCTGTCGACCACTAAGAGGTGATGCATCTCTAGGCATTTGTAAACAACTTAATTACTGTTACTTCATGAAGGATCAAACAGTTAACAAGTAGGCTGTCTGAATCATAACTAGTGAGTGAAGAATATGAAAAAAAAATTCAGAATGCAGATTTACTTTAGGCTGTTTCCACAGTACAACTTACACATTTATAGATCTACTGCATCATGGCATGTTATGGATACAAGACATATTTTGATGCAAGACTTTCTTTACTTCAGTAAGTGGTTGTCCAATCTCCCTTCTGTTTAACCCTTACTTAAATATCGTGGTATATGACGTGAATGGGGTCAGGTGATTATTTTTTTTTTTAACTGCAGCTTCAGTGTCTGGTTCTCCCGTTCGATTCTCAGCTGGGCTTGGAAGTGCCTTCTGTGTGGAATCTGCATGTCCTCCCCACGGTTGGGTAGCGTTCGAAAGACATGCATGTGTAAATGGGTATGCCTTCGTTGAAGGTTGAACGTCGAGCTGGCACCTCAGCGTTTCGTAAAAATCTACTGCCAATCATTAGTGGACCGGAGTTCCACTGTGGCGACCCCTTACTGGGAAAAGCCGAAAGACAAACAACATTCACCAGGCATCTTAGCCAGTTTTGCTGCAGTTCATCTTCATTTAGTGTTTATCTGTGCAAATACCTCTTACTCTTTCGAAATAGTAAGAAGTGCTATGCAGTTTTTAGGGTACAAATGCATGAAAGTTGTAACTTGTGAAAGAGAGAATGCTGTTTCTGTGTCTTCAGAATCGAAGAATAAGTTAGCATGCAGTACTGTAAAAGTAATGGCAAGAACCTAGTTCTTGTTTTGGAACAATATAGTTTTGGAGTGGCTTCCACACTGTACAGCATACCTCTCTCCCTCTTAGAACAAGAAATCTGAACAAAGCTAAAATTGTGGGGTTGGGGGGGGGGCAGATTTTAAATATTGCTCTTATAAACTTAGCTGCTAGAATAGCAGGATTTGTGTTGGTGTATATTTTCTGGAGGATGTGAAGCCCGAAACTGAAATGTATGTCATTATTTAGTGACTTCATTCCTTGGTGATTTGCCAGAAAACCACAAATTTTGTGAAGAAAAATCCAAAAATATGAGGCAAAAATCTGGACAGTTGAGAGGTATGCTGTACAGTGTTACGATGTAGAGGTTTCACAAGCTCTAAACCTCTCATGGAGTCTTGAAGTACAGAAAGTTTACAATGACATTTTACTTTTGATTTGTAGACTGTTAAAGAGAATCTTGTAGCATGTGGAAGGGAATTTTGTAGTTTGCCAACCCAATGTAAAAACTGTTGCCTTTATGCAAGTATGAGGTGTTTCTGTAGTAACACATTTGGCATGATTTCTAGTGTTTTGTCAGTGATAATTGAATATTAGACCCAAGCAAGCAATTAATGCTTTGTCCTTATGACATCCTATTACAGTCAGAAGATTGTTTGATCAAGGCTGTAGTATAATCAGAACAATTTAAAATAACGAAGCCTATTGCATTAAGTCACTGGCCTAAGTCCAGAGGTTTACTTTGTAAACCACTTCTGCATGTTTCAGTCATTTGGTATCGCTTAGATTAGGTGCAAAAGGATGCGTTGTACTCAGATAATTGCATTACAGAATTCCTGCAGAGAGAAGTAAAACCTTGTCTTGAAAAAACATTACAGATTGCCAGTCCCATATTCAGAAATCATTGTTAATATTTTTTTTTCTGACTCTGGACACTAATATTTTTTCTTGTGATGATAGTAATACCTGCCTAGGGAGAAGAATAAGGTGCATTTAGAGGTCCCAAAATGTATACGTGGGTAGAGTGGCCCAGCTTATAAATGGTTCACTTTGTAAATAATGTGTTTTTTTTTTTTTGGTTTTTATTCATTTAACTAGTTAAACCCACTGGATGGAAATATCTCCTTTTCAAGTGTGACCCAGGAGCACTGTGTCATTAAGTGACTTTCTCAGAGTCACGCAGTAAGCAAATGGAGGCAGAAGGAATCGTACCCTGAACCCTGATCTGTATAAATCAGCTCATTGACAACTCAGAGCCTTAAAAATGTAATTAATGTAGATTTATCAAGTCTGTAGCCATGATGCATTGAAATGCCCCAGGGCATAAATACCCCACAGGAGAATCTATAGAATTAATTCCAACAGACGAGGTAACTGCAGCATGGGTGAGGAGACGATTTTTAGTTAAATGACTCAAAATGGTGAATTACATACAGTGCTTGCTGGCATTCAGGCATGATGAGGTGATTCCCCCAAAAGTGCAGTGTCTTTATAGGATATTTCAGGATCCCCCCAACTAACCAGAGCTCAGTTACAAGAGACTTGAAATGAAATGATACACCAAATGTAACCAGGGTATTTTGATATGGTACCTCATGATCACTGTAATGATCCTATTAGTTTTACAGACAAAGTGACTGAATAAAATATATTACCAGTTGAATAGCTGCTCTCCAGAACTATATCCTAGCAAGTACTAAGGCTAAAAAAGTTGTATTCACTGAACAAGGTAACAAAAAGCTTTCAAGGTCAAAACAGTACCGTACAGCCAGTCAGATAACAGAATAGGAAATAAAACGGACGACATAATGTGAAGTCTAGCAGTGGGCATAAAGGAAAATGACTCCAAAGTCAGGTTAGGTTAGCAAAAGTTTATTTTCATTAGCTTATGTGACAGTGGATCAGCACTGACAACTTCTTCAGCAAATTGCTAAATGCAACAATCTTACTCAACAGACATCAGTGGTGCAGCTAAGTTTGTAACCAAGTAACAGTTAAGCTGGAACAGTAACTAGCAGAGTAGTGGTGGTAGTGGTGGTAGTAGTAAAGATTCCAAATGGTACCTTGACTGAACTGGGTAGTCGTAAGAGTAGATAGTGGCTTAAACCGTTGTATCAAGCAGGTGTGTTATGATTTACACATCTGCCTACTTGTGCATATTCAATCTACTTAAAGGCTACATTTTTTTCTGAATGTCTCCTGGAAACTGTACTACTCAAAAAGCACAGGATCTTTAAAACTGTGTAAGCTAACTTTTATAGGACAAAACTATACAAACATACTTATGTGACAGGACTGCACCTTCAAAATAGTCATTTTACAGTAACAACAAGAAAAAAAGCTTTTAAATTATTTAACTAGCTTTTATGCATTAATAAGAATGGGCAAACCCGTGACTGTTTCAGCTACTGAATGCCATGCATCCCTTGCATTCTAGAATGGCAAAAGTAGCAGTAATGTTTGTTAGTCCAGCTCTAATTTACTGGAATTCTGTTTGCATGGTTATTAGACATCCCTTTTTCTTATTTTGCAGATGTAGCACTACAGATTTCTGAAAAATATTTGTTCGCATCCTTTTGCCTTTACAGTGCATTAGTAGGCGTGTTCAGAAGCAGCTGTCCTTACTTACTGCTTCAGGGTGTTAAGCCATTGTTTACTGTGATGACAAGTGTAACACAGTCGAGGGCACGGTCCTGTGACTGCATTTAATATAAAGATGTTTTGGTTATTTAATAATACCTGTGGGGAAGGGGTTGTACTGGGATATTTTTAAGAATGCAGAAGTCCTTCAAGTTTAGAAGGCTTCTTACTGTCCTGTCAATTTATAACACATATTGCTCTCATGGTAAAAGGGTGGCCACGGTGGTACAGCGGTTAGCGTTGCTGCCTCACAGCAAGAGGTTCTCCGACTCGATCCTCGGCTGGAGTGCCTTCTGTGCGGAGTCTGCATGTCCTCCCTGTGGTCGCGTGGGTTTCCTCCCACATCCCAAAGACATGCTGTAGGTGGATTGGACACAGTAAATTGGCCCTAGGTGTGAGTGCGTGCATGTGTGTGCCTTCTGTAGAAGGTTGGGCGCTGGGCAGGCAACTTGACACCGTAAAATTCCACTGCCAGTCATGAGCGGATGGTGATCCGCTGTCACGACCCCTAACCAGGAAAAGCCAAAAGAAGAAGATTGCTCTCATGGTAATGCCCCATTTAAAAGTCTTTTGATGGAGAATGCAGACAGTAGCAGTCTAAGCTCTCTTATACTTCCCCAGCAGTACATATTCTAATGTTCTGTTAAGTATGTGACATTATTTATTACCTTATTCTGCATGTACCATTTCTAATATCATACAAGTATGTCTTCTGTTCCTTAATTGACACCATGATAATTAAAGCATTTAAGTAGCAAACTCCCATTTAGTAAACATGATTTTATATAAGTGGCATTGTTCAAATGTTTTTGCTCTTAATATAGCTTTGAAATCACACATATTTCTGCATAACTGAACAGAGTAGTAACATACATTGTTGTTGTGTCTTTCGGCTTTTTCCCGGTTAGGGGTCGCCACAGCGGAACTCCAGTCCGCTAATGATTGGCAGTAGATTTTTACATGCCGAGTTGCCAGCCCTGACGCACAACCTTCAACGAAGGTACGCCCATTCACGCATGTCTCCACACAGAAGACGCTCTAGCTGAGAATCGAACCAGACAGCGTCTTACTGTGAGGCAACAACGCTACCGCAGCACCACCACCGCAACATACATGTTAAGTTGATATCATCTTGTTGACTGACTAAATTGGATTACATTCTCAAATATTTCCATACAAATTGCCATCTGGGTTATCTAATTTCTACCACCATTTTAAGGTAAAATTAAAAATGTTAGAATTGTGAGACATGTTAATGGTAATGGCATTTGTACTGGTGAGTAGGGCAAAGGACTTAGACATTATGCAGTTTTAATGAATGAAGGCCACTATGAATGTGTATCTAGGAATGTTGTTAATATTACTTATCCAAAAACTGATACGATATCCAGTGATCTTTTGTTACAAGCATTAATTGATTAATCAGTTTAAATTTTTAATGGTTGATAAACCTATTGTTTCTGCTATTGTTTGGATTCCAAAAATGCATAAATAGGTTCTAAAACTGTTGATTTAAAACTAAAAATATTTTTCTAGATAAAACTTCCATTAAGGATTCATTGGATTTTTTGAGCAATTTGATAATATGCTATAAAATTACAATCTGATCTTCGTTATAGCAGATCTGCAGGAACAGAATAGCTCCATACAGCATGACGTCATGAAGTTGTTTGCAGAAGCTTTGATTTATAATAAAACAATTTCAGGGAGGGACTTAAGTTGATGATGCTGTTCATGCAAATTGTATTAAAGTTTAACTTTTTTTTTCGAAGGTGAGTATTTTCATCAGAAAAAATGGGGTTGTTGTGGGGGCTAGATCAGGTCCCATTTTTTTTTTTTTTTTTGCTGATATTTTATGGACGTGGGAACAAAGTGTAATATGGCAATCTAGTTACAAATGTTAGCTAAAACAGTATTTGCATTTCTTACAAATTTTTATTCCATGAGAAGGACCTATAGAGAGATTGAAAAATTTTAATTAGTGTTTTTTTGCAGGCATGCAAAAAATTGTATTGAAAACTGAATGTAGAGAATTATATTTGGCAGTTATTGTTGAATCAACATGGTAACCTGGCATTAATTATTCTGTTTTGATTTAAATTGTATACTTCAAATGACAGCAGCAAAAAAATAACGACGCTCACTCTGTATAATTTTACGAGTGTTGGTTTGAAGTATTTTAAATGCTTAGTCTGCAAAGATGTGTCTTACAGGTATCATGTTTTATTTGATGTGTTATAGTGTTTAACAGCTAGTTACGCAAAATACTAATTTTAGTGGATTGTGTTTGTTTGTATCAGGTGGCACCTGTCATGTGGTATTGTAATGTATTATAAATGTACATAGAATGATTTTATTTTAGTTTTGATGAAGTTTGATTGATGTTGGAGATGAAAGAGCTTAAATATTATTAGGGATTCAGAAAGAATTCAGTGGTGTGGAGTGGATTTGGTTTAGTTCTTGTTAAATTTAAATGCACCATTTTTTTACTTAACAAATATGCAACTAACCCTTGTGTGTTATATCTTTAATTTGGCAGTGTCTGACAAGTAGTAGTACCGGAAGAAGTTTATGGGAAGCAATAAAAGATGTGTGATGTATGTCATCCTTTTACTTTAGCACTGCAAACATGGCATGAGCACACATTTTTAATTTATTTGTTAGTTAAATGGTCATTATACAAGGCATAGTGTGGCAGAAACACAGACCAAATATTTATAGTATTACACATGCCTTAATATTTTTACAGCATTTATGCATGAAACAGTTGTGCTATGCAATGCAAGCTGTTAATAAAATACACATTTTATAACAAACAGCATAGACTATATTTGCAAACTCATTTAATTGTTCATATAAATATATTTCACTGGGGAGTTAGTACTTGTGCACAATATACAATAAATCCAGCAAGAAAAAAAAGTGATGTTTTTAACTCTTTGGAAAAAATCTGGAAAGAATATGCTTTATTTGTCTTTTACCTTCCCTATTAACGTCTGTATCTGCAGACTGATCTTTAATAGGCAAACTCTTTTTACTGTTACGTTTGCACAGATGCTTTGTTTGGTATATATAGCTCTAAACAACCCTCCTAACTAGAAAGAGCCCAACATTTTATAACCAAAACAATCCAAGGCTTAAAGTATCACTCTTATTTCAATAGACTAAAAACCCTGTCCTTTTGTGGCGTTAGATCCCTGTGAGGTGGTCTTGTATTCCAAGCTTTATCAAACCCTGCTCTGTGTAACCTCCTCCTGGAAAAGCAAAAATCCTCAGTTAATACCCATTCCGTAGGCTTTGTTTTGTAAAAAAAAAAAAAGTCACCAAGTCCTGATCTAGTTACATACATACATAGATGCGGTGGCAGCCTTCTTGTTAGATATTATTAGAATCTTGAAAATATTAAGTTGCAACTGTGATTTGAACACAAGACTTCCAGAATTCCATGTTGTTAGTCCAGCAGAAGTGAAAGCAAGAACCTCAGGACAAAGAACATAAAGGTAAATTCTTGATCCATGGGTTAAATTCATCATCCAGCACCTCCTTCGCCAATGGAACATGCTTCAACTAATTATTCCAAAGTGTAAAACACCAGCAACATTTAAATTTTAAATTTCAATTACATGAATAGATGGAACCCCTTAAATTGATTCCAGAGGTCACTAGCTACAAACTTCTAACTATGTCAGAGTAAATGTTATCATAGCATAGTCCTTTCTGTTCATTCCGTTTTCTTCTTCTCTTTTCTCCAGTTTCCCCCCATTTCATTTCCTTGTAGTATAATCCATGCTCTGCATCTCCCAGACTAACTCTTACCCATGCCATCATCCAGTCACCTTCAGTTGTTCTTCTGTGCCATTGTTGTCTAAGCCTACAGTGGTTGACTTGCATCTGTCTTTCTGTAAACCTGTGAACTTGTAATGAGCTTTCCATTTTAGGAGTAAACTCATTAGCTAGATTCCTCTACCTTCACAATAAGTACGTGAAGTAGTTGCTTGAAAACTGCAATTGTACAGTATCTCCTAACTCTGACTTTAAATTGTGTGATTAGCATATGCATATTTTGCACACACGATGTGTACCTAATTACTGCAAACATATAACCTGTAAATGGTTCATCTCCCAAGCACCTGCTTACACTTATCAAGGGTATCAGAACTTGTCAGAGATTTGGGATGCATGTCTAGGCTTAAAAAGGCCCTTGTGGTCGTTAGCTTAGTAAACACCTATGAATCTAAAATCCTTTACAGAGGGAAAGTGGACATTTGGCTTCTTTTTCTGAGTAAAGAAGTATTGATTGCAAAGCATGAATTAAACAAATTTAAAGTTTGCAGTTATAAGTTGAACTTGTTGTCAGCCAGGACTCAGGATTTCTGTGATTTTGATTTTTTTAATTGAGATTTAAGGCAGAATCAGGCATTAAGGCCAGCAGTAAAGCCTACAGAGCTGAATGATGGCAGCACCATAGGCAGAACTTTAAAGTACTCTGACGTTAACTTCACAGCATTGTATTAAGTTCAGAGAAATGTATTCTTTCATTTATTTTGTGTTTCTGTTCTTATTCCTTTTCACAGTTGTGGTGAGCAGGATGCTGTCCCTGCACCCGCTAAGCATACGGCAGAGAAACTAAACTTGGATAAGATGTCTTCCATATGCTCACACATCATTGTTCACACGTACCTGCAGTCAGTTTGGAGGATTGCCACTTCACCTAAGGCGTTTCTCATTTGTAAAACAACTTTTATTTACCAATAAAACTGTCACAATAAAACATATTTTCAAAAGCAACATTAGATTAAGCATCCACCAGCATAGACTTCCCTACAAAGTGATAAAAATGTATTCTCATCAT
Source organism: Protopterus annectens (assembly GCF_019279795.1). Classification (NCBI taxonomy): domain Eukaryota; kingdom Metazoa; phylum Chordata; order Ceratodontiformes; family Protopteridae; genus Protopterus; species Protopterus annectens. Next base: position 901,401,329 of record NC_056743.1, read on the forward strand.
CATGATAATAAGATAATAGAAATGAATGTACATAAAATATAGCTTCATTCATTCACTTCATAAAACAGACATTGTACAGCACAGAAAAATCCATTGTTACTCCTGCCATTGTGTTTGATACGTAACTGTTATCTAAGCTTGTGACAAAGAATGCTAATTTGCTGAACCCAAGAGTTAGACTCAACCTGTCAGTTTTGAAATACAAATGCAGGGAAATTAGCTGTAACGGTCGTAATCCATACACATCGAGTAATCTCTAGGTACATTTTAGAAGAGTCTATGCCAAACAGCCATAATTTGTAGTCCTCCAGTCCTTGCTCAGTAATATGGGTCCAAGGGTAATAGTCTATAACTGTACTCCACATTTTCCTGGCTTCTGGACATAATCAAACCCAATAGGATTAATGAGACTTTTCCTGTAAACAGTGCCAGCATTGTCATTTTGTGGAATAGTAGGTCAAAGGTATAGTGCCAGGTATGGAGCAGTTTGGCAAAAACTTAGCATGCTTTGTGGAGGTGGGCAGAAGCTGGTGCACCCAGAAATAAACTAGTGCAGACACAGGAACAATATGCATAATATACATGGAAGACATCCCAGCTGAGAACCAGGTGAGAAAACCAAACAATGTGAGGTAGTCTGCTGTATTACTTTGTCAACAGGTCATGATTTGTTTTCTGAATCCATGTCATTGGAAAGTGTTTTGGAGCCTATGGTAATGCGTCATGGCTGTGACATGCTACGTACTGTGGTGTATTCCCCCAGTCACTCTCTATATATTTCACTCACATTTTAATAAAAAGCTTGGCCCTATATAATCTATGAAATTATCTGCTAATAGGTTCATAGGTTCATACTAGGCTATCTGCCCTAGGGCATTTATAAGCCCAACCAGAATGTGTTTGGCTTTCGCCACCCATTTTAAATTTATTTTGCTATGCCCTTTTTCGAGGTTAGTATACTGTGCCTCTGTCTAACAGTGACACAGAAGTGATACCCGGGGTAAACCTACGATCTCCCATCCACTCATCAAGATTCCTCTTGAAGAGAGTCAATGAGGGACTCTGCCTAACCTGGACTGGGATTTTATTCCAGAGTGAAGGGAGCCTCTGGGTTATGAATCTGTCCCTCCAGCATGTCCTATTTATTTCAGTGCTGAGGTTCAAGTCTCTCGAGCACGTAGCTCGATGGGATTTGGATTTTCTGAGGTGCAGCATGTCCATTAATTCCTGGTTGGACATGGCTTTATACGTCAGGCACAGATCGCCTCTGAACAGGCGGTATGCCACTGAGTAGAGCTGGAGTTTCTTTAACCGGGCAGCATATGGCATCTGTTTGAGCCCTTTGATCCTCTTGGTGAGGTACTTTTGGGGTCTTTCCAGTTGCTGCATGTGTTTGGTAAGGTACATCCCAAAAGGGGCATTGTACTCAATTATGGGCCTGATGAGAGATGAGTAAAGAGGCACGATGACCTCCCCTGATCTAGATGTGAATCCCTTCATGATTAGGTGGGCTATACAAAATGTTTTTCTAACCACTTTGGCCACGTGGTTGTCAAATGGGAGATTGCTATCAACTTGGGTCCCCAGGTCCCTAATGACTTCTTCTGTACTTAATGGATTACCACCTATGTGGTAATTTGTGGGCACTTTGTTTTTGCCAAAGGGGATGACTATACACTTTTTGGCATTTAGCTTGAGGCCATGGCTCTGGCACCAGTTGTCTGTTTCTATGAGGCCCTTTTGGAGGATGCTTGTGTCGGCTGGAGATTCGATTATGGCACCCAGTTTGCAGTCATCTGCGAACTTGGTCAGCCACAGTCCTTCCGTGTTGGCCTGTACCTCCGAGAAATATATACCGAACAAGAGAGGTCCCAGGACTGAGCCTTGTGGGACACCACTTGTAACTGGTTTGGAGTCTGACATGGCTCCAGCAATTCTAACCATGCGGGTTTTGTCCTTGAGCCAGTTTGCAATCCATCTAGTGACATAGGGGTTTATATTTAAGCTGGTGAGCTTATCTATAATGCCTGAGTGGGGTATTGTATCGAAGGCTTTAGCGAGGTCCAGGTAGGCTGTGTGGACCACCTTCCCCTCATCATTCGCCTTGGTGACTGTTTCAAAGAAATCAACCAGGTTTAAAAGGCAGGATCTGCCCTTAACAAAGCCGAACTGGGTAGGATCCAGAGTCTGTAGGTCCCCAATATCTTTATTTATGAGGTCCATGATGATCCTTTCCATAGCTTTGCAGACTAAGCTAGTCAGGCTTATGGGGCGATAGTTTCCAGGATCCGTTGAGGCACCATCTTTATGGAGAGGGATCACTGTTGCTGTACGCCACTCTTTGGGCACATATCCTGTAGTAAGGCTGAGATTGAACAGTAGTTTTATGTTTGGGTTTAGCTCTTCTTGGAGTTCATGTAGAACGCAGCCCGGGACACCGTCTGGTCCCATTGATGCTGTGTTTTTTGCTTTGGAGAGGGCGGCTCTTACCTGAGCATCTGAGATGTCAGGGGGCAGCACTCTACTGGGATGGATTTTTGCCCTTTGGGTGGGGGTTTGCGCTGAACCTGTCTGCTAGGATGTTGGCAATGTCTGTGGGTTCAGTGTATTTTTTGTCATTTTGGACTAATTCTGAGCATATCTGGGAATTACCACCCAGGTTCCTAACATAACTAAAGAAAGCCTTGTGATTATCCTTAGTGTCCTGTGCAATTTTTCTCTCGAAGCTGGCCTTAGACGATTTTATGAGTGCCCGTAGGTTTTTGCTAATACTGATCAGTGATGCCTTCCCTTTTTGGGATTTTGCTCTATCATTTAGTAGCTTCCTCCTTCTATTGTATAGTTTGTTTATGGCTGGGGTCCACCAGACAGGACGTCTGCCTTTGGAGGATTGGGTCTTGGTTTTATTCGGGATCGCATGATCCATGAATTCCTGAAGGTGTTCATAGAATGCGTTTATAAAGGATTCTGCGGTCTGGGCCGTATTTTCCACAGGCTCGGGGGCTTTGAAGGATTCCACCTCGGTTTTGAGGAGTGTGAAATTTGCTTTACAGAAGTTTTTCACTGTGGTTTTCTTGGCAGGGGGTGGGGTCGGGATGTGAATATCCAGTGAGATTAGTTTATGGTCTGATCTTACCAGTGAGGGATACACTTCTGGTCTGGAGCATAGAGTCCCCATGTTGGTGATGATCAGGTCCAGTATGTTTTCTTGTGGGAGTGGTAACAAGTTGTTCCATAGCATTTGAGTTTATAAATTCTAGGAACCTTTGGGCTAGGGTGTTGGAGCTAGAGTAATGCTCCCAGTCTATGTTTGGATAGTTGAAGTCGCCTAATATAATGGTGCTTGGAGAGACCTTCATATTTTTCAGTGTTCTCAGGAAGGCCGAGTGGGGTTCCTGGGTTTGGGAAGGTGGTCTGTAGCAGGCTATAAACTGGAAGGCAGTTTTACCCACTGTTAGTTGCACATGGATAGTCTCTGATGCTTCGTGCTTTGCCACCAACCTGGAGGTGTGGGTATCTTTGATGAATATCGATACTCCCCCTCCTTTTGTGGTTCGGTCCAAGTTTTGGGGCCGAAAAGCATGGTATGAGGTATAACCTGGTAGTGCTGGGGTGCTCTCGAGAGCCCTGAACCAGGTTTCTGTTACTGCACAGATATCTATGTTCTCCATGCTAAGGAGAGTTTCGAGTGTGTGCATCTTTAGGTTTAGACTTCTGGCGTTGAATAGCATTACTCTTAGTTTCTTATCCCTTGTGATACCTATGGAGGTGGGTTTGTCTTTTGAGCCTTGCCTAAAAAAGGCACTATAGGGGTAGCAAGAGCCTTTGCCAATATCCGAAAGCCCAGGGGTGACAGGTGCAAGCCGTCCCTAGCGAAGCATCGTGGCTTGTTGAGCATATCATCCCAAGCTGACAGGCATTGGATCCCCTTTGAATGACACCAGTACTTAAGCCAATTGTTGAAATTGATCATCTTGTCTTCATATTGTGGCATCATTCTTGGTGAGGGTAAGATGCTACTCAAGGTCAGGGTCATATCGGCCTGGGCTACATGCTCAGAGAGCTCCTTTATGTCTCTTTTCATGTAGTCCAGGGAGGTACGTCTCGGGTCATTCACACCAGCATGGACAATGACTGAGTCATATTTGTACTTGCCTTGGAGTGACCTGAGTGCTTGTGTTATGTGGCGGATCCTAGCGCCCGACAGGCTGCTCACCGTGACCCTCTCCTTGTTCAGCCTGGTGAGCGGGACGTCAGTGTGCCTGACGATAGTCACCTATTACAAGTGTATCAGTTGTGTTGTTTAGTCATAAGGGCTGTGACTGACTGTTCGGCACACTGGCTTTGTGAGATATGTGTTGCACGTGTTTTGTTTTGGGGTAGCGGTTGCTTGGGTGTCTGCTTTGGAGGTCTCTGCTGCTTAGGCAGATCTTTATTTAGAGCCTCCGAGTATGTTTTTGTGTGATTATGTGTTTGGTTTGCTGCCGTGGTAGGTCTATGTGAGACTGGAATTGTAGTGAGTGTGGTTTCCTTCTCCTCCTGACTGGTTATGCCAGTACTGAGTTGAGAGAGCTTAGCCTCCAGTTTGGCTATATGGTTGCATCTCTCACATGTGTTGGAATTTGTTGGGAGGAGGAGAGGGTTGTCTGTGTACATGAGGCAGTTGTAACATTGCCTCAAGATTCCCAGATTCACCAGCTGGACCGGAGAGGAGATTGACAACTGACCTTTGGACATGCTAGAATAATATTGGGAATTCCTTAATAATTGAAAACAAGGGCCAGTGGAGAGTGAGGGTGTAGTGCTTTTAATTTTTAGTGCTAACTTATATAATTGTTTTAGTGAGCAAGTGCCAGGTAACTTAAGTGCAATGTGTTACAGGTAACTTAAATGCAAAAACGACAAACAGCAACTTTCTTTCAAGTGAAACAAGGAAATAAGTACAGTAAGCAATGCAGATATCACTAGTGATCCACAGAAGCGCTGAGAAGCCGCGTATTAGAGCAACCACTTGCTTCTAAAAAAACCACTCCAATCAACACCAAAATCCAAATATGAACTAAAACTACTATTCAAAGTTATTAGACTACTAGCGTATCTAAGAAAAAACATAACCAAAGATGGGGACATCCATCCTAATCCAGGCCCAACCTTAACTCAAAATCCTACCAGCCCACCACTCTCCCACCGACTGGTCAACTCCCTGCTAATATGCCACTTAAACATTAGAAGCCTAAACAATAGGATACATAGCCTGCATGCTGTACTAGCCACATACCTCCCCAACATAATGTGTCTATCTGAAACATGGCTCCGGCCATCAACCAAAGACAATGAGATCCTGCCTCCTGGTTACAATATACTTAGGGCAGATAGAGTAAAGAAAAGAGGAGGTGGAATAGCCGTCTTATATAATAGCACACTTAACATCATAACTAACCCTATACAACCACCCCAGGTCTCTAACGCTGAAATACTAGCTCTAAAAATTCTACTAAATAATCATAAGGGCATTAACCTAATTGTCACCTATATTCCCCCTGGGAACAATGTAGAAACACTAGAGGTCATTCTACATTGGATAGCCAACAACTACCCTCAAGAAACCATTGTCCTGGGCAATGTTAATATTGACTGGAACCAATGCACAGTGCAGTCCAACCCCATCCCTGTTAACCTACATGGATTCTCTCAGATAATATCATCTACTACACGTACAGGTAACAATAACCAAAAAGAGAGTATACTAGACTGGATGCTCACCAACAGTCATCCCCAGAACTATATGTCTGGAACTCTCCCTAATGATCTTAGTGATCACCTGCTCACATACATCATGAAAGACAAAATTAATTGTACAAGCTTACCTATTTATAGGTCTATCAGATCCAAGAAAAACTTTGACCCAACTAAATTTCAACTTGAACTCAAATCATGTAACTGGACAAAACTAAAGTTCCTTCCCCTTGATGAGGCAGTGTCATCATTTAACAATTCATTCTTTACTATACTTGACTCGCATGCCCCTAAATGCTCAATAAGAATTAAAACTCAACTAGCACCCTGGCTAACAGACACCAAAACCAAATTAACAACTAGAGACAAAGCGTGGGATAAATGGCGCACTACCAAACTACCCCTAGATCGTATCAAATTCCAACAACTTAGAAATGAGACTAAAAAAGCCATCATACTAGATAAGGAAAATTACTTCTACAATCTGCAACATAAACATCAGAATAACCCTCAAAAGTACTGGGCAGGCATAAATAAACTTCTCCAACCAGGCAAATCCACTACTCCGACCCCAGGAACATTATCTGACAAGAGCCAAGAAGATATAGCCAATTCATTCAATACTTTCTTCACAGAAACCATCCAGTCATTAGCTAACCAACTTTCTCCTCCCCACACTTCTATAAACACTATACCCGACTCACCACTCTCTTTTAACTTCCAGCCAGTGTCCACATCCTTTATCAGATCCCTTTTGAAAAACTGAAGCCAACCACCCTTTCAGCCGATCTTCTGCCGGCTGAATACCTGCAAATTGCTGCAGATGTTGTAGCCTACCCTATCTCAATCCTAATTAACAGAACCATAACCGAGGCCTCAATCCCCTCAATTTGGAAAATATCCTATGTTATTCCACTCCACAAAGGAGGTTCATCCACAGAACTATCCAACTATAGACCTATAGCCATACTATCACCACTTGCCAAAATTATGGAAAATTGCATGCACAACCAACTAATGCTCTATCTAACCCAAAATAAACTACTCACAGACTCTCAACATGGATTCAGACCCCATCATAGTACAACCACTGCCCTCCTCTCTTTTACTGAAAACATTAATCTTAACCGAATAATAAAAAATATCCTCCGCTCTCTTCCTGGACCTATCGAAAGCCTTCGATATGGTAAACCATCAGTTACTTCTATATACTTTAAAAACCCTGTATCTAGATACTCCAGCCCTTGACTGGTTTCAAGCTTACCTCACTGGGAGACAACAAGCAGTAATGTGGCAAAACAAGCTCTCCTGCCTACTACCAAATACCATAGGAGTTCCTCAAGGTTCCATATTAGGACCTCTCCTCTTTTCAGTCTTCATAAACGACATCCAAACAGTCATCCCTGAAGCCACCTGTATTCAATATGCAGATGACTCGACTATAATATGTGCCAATGCCTCTCTTGCAAATCTACTAACTACCACCCAACATAGCTTCACCAAAGTCGAAAACTGGCTTGCCAACCATCTCCTGATCTTAAATCCAAACAAAGCCAAGTTACTTCTCTTCTACCCAACCAATAGATCTCAGACTGAAAACTTCACTATAAAATCCAATAATGGGACCATCATCTCCCCAGACACCTATACAAAGCTATTAGGAGTAAACATGGACAATAAACTCAGATTTGATATACATATCAACCAAGCCATTAAGTCAGTCAACAAGAAACTTGGGACCCTATATAGAATTAAAGCCTTCCTTACCCCGAATGCCAGGGCAGCCACAGCCCGTTCACACCTTCTCTCTACCCTACTATATGCCTCTCCTGTCCTCACTCACCTTAACAAATCTGATCTGGCCAAGCTCTCATCCTGCTATAATCACATTGCCAGGTTCGTTACAGGCCTACCCTACAGAACACACCACTGTACTAACCTGAAAAAGCTTGGATGGATAGAATTCCCACACCTTCTTCACCAGTCCCAACTCATAGAGGCCTTCAAAATCCTTAAACAACCTGAGAATACCCCAGTACTAAAAAAACTTAATGACTCCCTACTCCAATCTAAGCTGCCTTCGCTCAGCAAGCAGACTCCTTGTCAAAACAACTAAATCTCTCAACCTAGGTGGTGAAGCGCTATTTGCCAACACCACTGGTAAAATATGGAACTCTCTCCCAAATAACATCACGCTTGCAACTTCTCTAAGTCAATTCAAAAATAGTCTAAAACTCCACTTCAAGTTACACTGGTTATGTCCTTGCTCAACCCCAGACTAGCTCTGTGCCATTAACTAAAACATAAACAACTAGCTAAGATAAGTACTTTGTATACTGTGATAAAGAAATATGTATCCTGTCTAACTCTATGTCATTATACTGCCTACCGTCCTTGCTAATACGTTATTAATGTTACATTTGTAGTAATCTCAGAAATAGTAATGGCAGTCTTGTACTTGTATGTAAATAGCCTATGTTTTTGTTAAGTTCTTTCAGCTCATTTACTGTACCTAATTATCAATGTAACTCTGTTGGAGCTTTTCTCCCCGGGCCTCCGTTGAAAAAGGACATGTATCCAGTCAGACCATCCCGGTTAACAAATGTAAAATAAAATAAATAAATAAATAATAAAAATTAGGTGGAATTAGCATTCCAGGGAAATAACAAGCAAACAAACAACAAGCATATAAACAAAGCTAGATTCAGCAGGCCTGGATCTAGTCTATGCTACAGCAAACAAGGTGTACCAATTTCAGTAAGATACAGTTCAAATATTCAGGCACTATAAACCTTTAACCAGAAATTCCCAGCTCAGAAGGGCAGAGTCCAGCCTCTTCTCCCACAAGAGTGCAGACCACGAACCTTCTTAATGTAAAATAACTGGCCTGAAGCCCAAGTGTTTAAACCAGAACTAATACACTTTTAGAATAACAGACACTGAGCTCTCAATCAGCAGTTCCCAACCTAGAAGGATGTAAGCTACCTGTTCTGCCACTACAGTGCAGACCACAAACTTTCTTAATGTAAAACAACTGGTCTGAAGCCCAAGTGCTTAAACTAAAAGGCTTAGAATGAGTTACACCAAGCAGTAATAAATACAATTGAGTACTTTTAAGATGATGCAAAAGCAAAATAAAGAAGGTAGAAACACAAGTACAGTAAAAGCAGATTAAATTTTTTTTTTCTGAACAAGTGCTGAGATCAAAGAAACGGATTTGAGTGCTGAAACTAGAAAACTGGCTAGTTATAAGAAAAAAAACTAAGCTAGAAGGCTTCCCTCCAACACAGAAGGGCTTGGGGGCTCAGAAGCCTACAAATAGTCTATACCACAAATAGTCTATACCACTTAACAGGAAAGGCAGGAAACAAGCTTAAATTTTTTTTTTCTGTTTCTCAGATGCTCTCTTTGTACACAGTAGGAGTGCCTGAAATCAGAATATGATCTCACTGCACTCAGTTGAGTGAGCAAATGAGATGGGCCCAGAAGGAGTATCCAAACACAAATTTACAAGAGGGGCGGGCAGTTTCAAGGCCACTAAGATTAATACCAAAACCAAAACAAAAACAGGGACGGTGGGTGGGACTAACTGAAGAGCAGAGTCAAAACTTCCAGTTCAGTTAATATTCCTGCCACAGTTAAAATCAATTTAAATACTGTATTTTTTTAAAAAAAAGTGCAGATAAAGGTACTTAAATTCTCTTATACGTCCAGTTGAATACAGCAAGTTCTTAGCCGGCCAAAGCTGAGGTTTTTAAGCAGAAAATATTTCACACTGTACCACTTAAATAGGCAAGGACAGGAAATCAAAGAATGTGGCTACCCCCACACCTGTAATTACTAGAAAAGCAAACACTGACTAACTTCCAGTTCAGTTAATATAACTGAAGAGCACAGTCAAAACTTCCAGTTAAGTTAATATTCCTGCCACAGTTAAAATCAATTTAAATACTGTATTTTTTTTAAAAAAAAGTGCAGATAAAGGTACTTAAATTCTCTTATACGTCCAGTTGAATACAGCAAGTTCTTAGCCGGCCAAAGCTGAGGTTTTTAAGCCTTAATGTCAGATTAGGCCTAGTGTAGATGTGTTCATATAGTTTAATGGAAGCACCTCCCCAGCTGGAAAGAGGTGTCTCCTTTAATGTTGATGGATGCATCTGCCCACTAATCACTATCTCAGCATCAAGAACTGTAAAGGTCAACTGCCGTCTGTTAGGGAAGATTTAATATTTACAAAATGCATAATTAAGAAGTGAGGCAGAAAGACAAATGACTGAAGGGAAGGAAAATGTTTCATGATACTGCAGGAATTGTGTGCCATTTTGCAAAAAGTTCAGTGAGTGTGTGTGTGTGTCAAGACACTTATTTATTGATTTATTGTTTATTTATTTATTGACATTTGATTACCAAAAAAGTCCAACTGGGTAGGAGCACATTTTCAGTGGCGGCCCATGGAGAAAAGTTCCAAAGTATTACAAAACATTTTAAGAACAATAATTTTACAATCTACAAAACATAATACAAAAACATCTACAGTTTAAATAATTATACCAAATTAGGCACAATATGACTGGTTAATAATGGATACAACTTATATGACAATAAACTAATATTTAGTTAAGTTTTAGCCAGTTTATAGAGAATTTATAGGTAAATTGCAATATGAAGTGAGAAGAAAAGCAGATTTGTGAACTATTTAGAGAGAAATTGATTGAAGTAAGGCAGTGAGTGAAGAAGGGAGAGTAAGGAGGTATAAGGTATGAGTAGGTACTTGTTCATATATAGGGGTATAGTTTATCCTGGCATTGTGAAAGAATAGAGCCAGATTTTGCCTAGGAATTCTTTCAGAATAGTTTTGAAGGACTGCAGGGAGGGTATTGACCTGATGGCTACAGCAAGGAGTTAAATTCTTTAGCAACATGGCATGAGTAAAGACCATGCGCAGAAGCTTTGATAGGTTTTGTAGACGGAGATGAGATTTTGGTCACTGGATTGCAGTGATCGATTGGATTGGAAACATAGCTGTGAAGAATGGTATTTAGTGTTGGGCAAGCAGATGGATGCTGGATAATTGTATAGGTGGCAAGAACCTGTGTATATGTTAAATGCTGAGGTAGTTCTAATCAATTTAGGTTTTTTTTGTGTAAAGCAGTGGTGGTTTCCGAAAGGGGTATTTGCTGCAACTCTATTAAAGGGTTGTTCAAGTTTTGAGTTTTGTGATGCTTGGAGGTTAGTAAGGAGTGGGAGTGCCATAAAGAATTGTGGGGCAGTGATAAGTCGTGGTTAGTGTAGTTTTAGTTGCGTTGATGAGAAAATGTTTGGCTCTGTAAATCATCTGTATTTTTTTCCTATGCAATTTTGTATATGCAGGTCAAATTTAAGGTTATCATCCCTAATAATTTGCTATGAGAAGTGACTTCACTGATTGTGTTATCAAGAGAAAAGATGTTAAGTATGTTTTTTTCATGAGAGAGGAATGTGGAGGAAAAAAATAATAGTTTATTTTTGGGCGTTAAGCATGAGTTGCAAGTTTCAAAAGAATGTTTCAGTGGCTGTTAAAGCTTCCGGAGTAGTTTTTTGGAGGTATGTCATATTGTCATATCTGCAAATGTGAGTGGAGTTATCTGCATACTGTATTAGGAAGGCCTGTTATGTGGATGTCTGGAGGGTGTTGGTGAGAATATTAAAGAGGAAGGGACCGATGATAGGGTCTGGTGGTACACCAGCAGTGACTGGGAGGTATGGAGAGAGGGTAGAATGCCATTTTAATGGCTGATAACTACTGGACAGTAGCTTTTGAACTATAGGAGGGGAGCCATGTTGTGTGGGGGACAGGAGTTCTTTCTGCCGGAAACAGTTTAGCAGTTGTTTTTGAATGTATTCTTCAAGTATTTTGGAGAGGAGGGATAAGATCGCTATAGGTCTAAGGTTAGTAATGTCTGTTGAATTTCCTCCTTTATGCAGAGACATAATGTGTGACTTTTTCCAAACTGAGAGAATGTGGGAATTCCTGGCTTGACCTATTTAGAAGGATTGAGACAGAGTAGGCAATACTGTTGGCTGCTATTTTAATGTATTCACTTGGAAGGTCATCAGCTGAAGTACAGCATGGTTTGAGTTTGTCTAAGAGTAGTTTTTTATAGGCTCTGGGCACAGGTTTGAATGTTAAAGTGGATGTGGTGATGCATTGTTGTCGGGCAGGGTAAGTATAAGATGTTGAGGAATCCTTGGATAGAGATGCTATACTATCTATAAAATAAGAGTTGAATTGTATAGTAGTTTCAAATGGGGAGTTATTGGGAGAGTGGTTAGGATTGAATTTTAGGCCAAGATGCATTATTTCTGTAAAGGCAGTCCAGAATGTTTTACGGTTGTGTTTACTATTCTGAAAATTATTGTAGTGTGGTTTTTTTGTCTTCATTTATTTGCTTATTAGTACGATTGCAAAGAATTCTAAAGTTTTCAGGATATTGTGGTTTATATTTTTGACATTCTTTCCATGCTTTTTCTCTATTCTCCATAAGCTTTCTACTCTTTTTGGATAGCCAAATTGTATTATTTGTTTTTAATCTCTTCCTTCTAGGAGATGCAAGGCTGTTAAGGATGTTTGTGAAAGGTGTATTGAATTCATTTACATCATCATCTAAGGGGAGGATTGTTAGGAAGTTCCAGTTAATAAATTATAGGGTAGAAATGTGTATTTCTGGGTTAAACTTGGAAAGATTACATGTTATTTTATAAAGATGCTGGTCAAGTGGATGTGTGAGATGTCTGATTGTATAGATTGAGATGATCACCGAGAGTCTGACATCGTACCTGTGGTGGTGTATATGCTAGAGTCTGATATCAGGAGTCAGTCTAATAGGTAATTTGATATCCTGCTGTAATGTGTGGGGTTTTAATTAATTGTGTGAAACCATATAACTTCATGCTAGATGAATGGGGAATGGGTCTATATTATGTTGTCGAAAGACAAATTCATCGAATATGTCTTTATCGACACAAAAACATCCAACACTGAAATTGCCGAATGGCCACTTACAATTTTTTCCCAGAGGAAAAAAATTGTTTGGCTGTCATTGGGGATTTGCTCTTTTCCCCACTGTAGTGCAATCTCGGAGTTTATATATTTAGTTAGGGGGGTTAGGGGCACAGCCTCCCACTATGTAGGGTTTGAACATTTGCTTTGTCTTTCTTCGGCCTAGTGATTTTTTTCCCCTGGGAAAAATTTCGCTGAAGTGGCCTTTTGGCAATTTCAGTGTTCGATGTTTATGTGTTGATAAAGACATATTAGATGAATTTGCCTTTCGACTACATAATATAGACCCATTCCCCTTCATCTAGCATGAACTTAGATGATTTCACAAATAAAACATGATCTATCTCGCCCACTAAAAACACTGTTCAGTCTTAGCCTCCAAGCAGGCTTCATGCCAGGAAAATGGATGCCTGCAACTGTTGTCTGAGGGTGTGCCATCCATGGACCTGGGAAACTACTTGCTTCATAAGGCGTACTAGTTTTATATGCAAGACCACAGAAAGAATAGTCATAGACATGATAAACAATGACAGATGAAACCGCCAGACATTAGGTCTAACTCACTTTTGTTTCATCAAGGGCAGGTCATGTCTATTCGGTCTAGTGGATTTTTATGATTTCCCTTCCAATTGTCAATGTTTCATTTGAAAAGGGCCAGGAATGAACTCTGTTTTACATGGGCAGGCAACCTATTCCACAGTGCTGGAATCCTTTGGGTCACATACTTGTCTCTCCAGCTTGTTCTTTTTGCCACAAGTGAAGTTCAGATCCCTGGATCTAGTGCTTATGGTGCTGTTCGTTTTGCACATGTGCAACAGATACATCAGGGCTGCATCTGAGGAAGCTATGTAAGACAGGAAAAGATTCCTCTCGGCAGCCTGTAAGAAACTGAATACAGAGACACAGCATTTATGCAATCAGTGTAGGACAGAGTATTCATGCTCTGAATTCTTCTGGTAAGAAACCTTTGTGGGCATACCAACTGTTGTAAGTATCTGGTTAGGTACATGCCTATGGGGGCATTGTACTCAAAGATAAGTCTAATAAGGGCCAGGTACAGTGGTACTATAACTTTTTAAACTGACAATAGGCTCATAGGTACTAGGCATCTCATCCAAAGGATGACACACACACAAGAGTGAAGCACCCTCCACCCACCTCCATGCTGCACCGTAGTGTCAGCAACTGGTCTACCTGATGTAGGAATCAAACCCACACATACCTCTCAACCTCTTAGAGCAAGATATCTGGACAAAGCCATAATGAATGGGAGCACAAAGGCCCAAAAAAAGGAACAATTTTTAAGTACTGCTTTTACAAACTTAGAAAGTTGATAGAATAATAGGTTTTGCATTAGTATGAATTTTTATAAATGTATAAAGGATATGAAGTGTAAAACTTTAGTCCTCAATAATTTGCCAGAAAACCCACAATTTTTGGAGAAACAGGGCAAAAATATGGGCATTCCCTGAAAATCCGGACAGTTGAAAGGTACAAATCCATAGCCTTCTACACCAAAAACAAATGTACTACCTGTAGCACTACTGACCCTGACAGAGCATTTATAAAGGTGTACTCAGACCCTGACAGTGCATTTGTAAGGGTACCCTCAGAAAATAAGTCCTTTGCAAAATGACCAAAAGAAGCATTTTTTTGACTTTTTGGAGTTTTATAAAGTTCAAAGCAAAGTGACTTCTCCTCCCCGACTACATATGTACATTCACAGACTAGACATGAAAGAACCCTTAAAAAATGAGTTACCAGGAAAATTCTTTTGTACTGTAGGATACAGAATCCTGGCAGAAACATGTACCGCTCTTGTTTTTCTTAGGGCATCACAACATCAAACTGCAAGCAAACATTTCAGCTGGCAAGACAAGCCCATCAGACACGAGGGTATGCATCTTTCCGCATACCCATGATGGTGAGAATCCAGATTACCTCTGTTGAGATGCTACAATCCCAAGTTTATTTATAGGTTTGCTCATACAGTAGCTGAAAAGGAAACTTTATTAATGTTACATTTTAGGTTAAAATGCAAAGCCCTTTATGATTCTTGCACAATGGAAATGATTTTTTAAACCAAGCTGTAATTCTAGACTAGAAGCGTTCTGTTTATTTACAGAAACAGACTAATGAGTAAGCCATCTGTCCCTAAGATGTCCCATTTCTTCATTAAGAGCTCCTCTGCACTTCTTCTAAGTAACCTAGGAGATTCCATTTTCCTTCTGGGGAGCTACGTGCATTGAGCATTTTGCTCTGACTTGCAAATGTGCCAGCGAACGCACTCTTTACCACAGACTAGGTGTTAGTAGTAACATCCTCAGAGAGTAGATCTCTCCATTACAAACTGTAGTTTGCTCTTTGCTTCTGCTGATTGATGTGTGCTGCACCAAATCCCCCTTCTGCATTCAGGAAATGAAAGAAAACTTGTTCTCCTTTGTGCCTCTTTGCTAATTACTTAGTGATTAGTTTACAGCCAATACAGTCTGTTATAATTTGAATATAGGTGTGAATGCCCACTATGTCCAGCTTCCTTTTGCTCTATGACTCCCCTCCCTCTTACTCTACTGTTATACTTACACATTTCACTTGTTACTCATTTCCTAACTCTCCCCAAACAACGTTACTACTGTCATACAAACACTCCTGTTTTTTTCCTAATTCTCAACTTCAGTGTAATCTTTTAGCACCATTCCTAACTACATTT